>NW_017701308.1:0-1972 GCF_001879085.1 Nicotiana attenuata | reverse complement strand
AAGGCCCTTGTTCCTCTCAGTGTAGACAACGTCCTTCCGAAGGAGATGCATGTTCGCAGGGATTTTCCAACCAAAAGCCCAGACCTTCCCTGCGAGCACAACGTTTTATTACAATCCCACTTAGATGATCTTCGAGAGACGCACCATATTCCGGACCACGTGGAAATGGTTCCGGCCGGGACGGACTATGCCAATGTGCACCGGCCTGGATACTGCACATTCTATGAGTACCCGTTCTTGATCGGTTACAATCTTCCAATCTACCTTCTGACGGAGGAGCTTTGCCGTTTTTACAATGTGTGTCCGGCTCAGCTCACTCCTTACACCTTGAAGGTGTGCCGTATTATGACCACTTATGCGGCCAGGGCTGAGTGCAGCGTCTCGGTCCACCACCTCTTGCAGTTATTCACCCCTGGTTACCTGAGGAGTACCATGCTGCAGTTAAAAAGTCGTGGCACATGGGGCTTGGTTGTTAAAGCCGATGATAAGCCCAACCGCCGCTTTTGGCGTAAATATTTCTACATCAGGACGGAGCACCTGGTGTCAAATCCCGAAGGGTTCCCGGAAAGATGGAATCCAGAACGTAAGTATTTCTACTCGTAGAATTCAGGACTGCTTGCGCTTTTGACCATACGGCCATTGTGATTTCTTTGCTTTTCTCCCTTTTTTATCCGCAGCGAAGGCTTCTCCACCCCAGTTTACTGATGACATTAAATCATGGGTGGAAAGAATAATACCTTATGCGGAGGAATGTCGTACCTGGGCTGCATTTCTTCAACAGTACGGCCCGTCAGGTAATTCTTTGGCTACGGTTTGGGAGTTCCCTACGTTCTTGTTACCTGACTTAATCGCGTTGGCACGTCGGAGCGCCCTTAAGAAGGAGAAGAAGAAGAAGAAGAACGTCGTCACCTCAACTAGGGCGGGGACTGACTCTGAAGACGGATACATACCCTGTGGCTCGCCCAGTGATGGCGCTGCGGAGGTTCCTCAACCGCTGCCCGTGGCGGCGTCCACGAGGGAAGCGACTCCTTCAATGCCATCTCCACGGGCTGTGGAGGAAACTTCTGAGAACGAGGAGCCGCCGGAAAGGAAAAGACGCCGGTTGATAACCGGCAAGGGGATAGCCGCAGAAGACGAGGGGGAGAGCGAGCCCCGTCGGGAGTCAAGGCCAGTTTTTATGGCAGATGCCATCCGTTCCGGGAGGTCGGCTCCCCAAGGGGGGGCGCTTCTCGACGCCAGCCCAACACGCATTTCGGAGAGCGGCTCGTCGGCTGCCGTTGGAGAAGCGGGCGATGATACCGAGAGGGTGGGCCCTGAGGCCGCCCAGAAGGATGCAGATGTGTTAACGCGGGGTTCGGCCTGTGTGGGGATGACGACAGGTAGATCCAACCGCCGAATTCTGATCCCAGGAGGGTATAACCTGTTGCAACACAGCGAGCAGGCCGCAGCGGATATGACCCTGCTATGTGCGGCCGCTGAGCGTGAAATGTTAAAAGGGGTTAGAGACGGGGAACTATCCCAGAGGGTTGCCGGCGCGGCCTTGCAGGTATTTTATGATTTTCTTCATGTACCGTAAAGTAAATTTTGATGCATACTGACTTGCCTTTCCTCCTTTTCCTCTTCTTTAGACTCTCATCTTGGAGATAGAGAGGGGGCGGCGAGCGCAAAGGAAGGCAGCCACCTTTAACAAGGTGGTAAAGAAATATCGGCGGTGCCGCGTCAAGCATCAGGCGCTGGCGGACCTACTCAAGCAGGACCCGAAATTTCGGGTTTCCGTGAGGGTTTGGAGCAGTCTGAGGCCCAGCTGAAACGGAGGGTGGCCGAGCTGGAGCAGATCGACGAGCAGCTGATGACCGCCCTGGCTCGGAACATTGAGCTGGAGACTCTTCTCCAGTCTAAGGAAGAAGAGTTGGAGGTTGGCCGTGGGGTAGCGGCGGAAGCTGCTGATTTGCGGATCAAGGTTGCCGCTATG
>NW_017701307.1:0-1972 GCF_001879085.1 Nicotiana attenuata | reverse complement strand
GTACAGGTCTCATCCGTCGTGTCAGTATTGTAAGAATTTGAACAAGACCTGTGTATGTCATGCAGAGCATGGGATGTGTAGTGATTCCTCCTAAGTGATTAGATAAATGATCTTCGGATGATTGGGGAAAATGATATTGCTAAGTGGAAGTGATTTGATGAGAGTATATGTCTCAGAAAAAGGTAATGTGATTAAACTGATTATATTTCGGCAGTAGTGCGGCATGTTCTTGTTGGGTTGGTGGTATTCGAGTTTGCTCGGTAGCACAGGTAAATATCGAGTATCTGTCGTGGAATGAAGGAGTATCAAATGTGTGCATGTATTCGCACAGTGGAAACTGGGATCAGGTATGATGATTTGTGTGTTATATGGAGTTCTGATGTACAGGCTATGTTGTGATGTTGGAATTCAGACTGGTTCTCTTAGTGTTGGAAGATTTTGAACTATTGCATTATGGGCTATGTCGGAAAATGCCACAGGCTGCGTGGCAAGGTGCATTAGACTATGTCCTAGTAGAATGGTTTATATTTCAAGGACCAGCGGATGGCTGGAAAGAATTGATGTTCTTGATTGGGCCTTCGTGGCGGATGCCAGTGTCTTGAGGCGCTTCATGTGTAACAGTGTTGGGATAGGATCGCGTATTATTGCGAGGCTACGTGGAGTTATGACCTTTCGAGGTAGATTCAGCTGTTATATTTCTACGATGCGAGACGGAGTCTCAGCCTTGTGTTGTAATGGTATTGACGAGCTTGAGGTACATCTCTTTCGTTTGAGCCGTTTGTTACGATTTGAGCATGTTCAGACCGTTTCTTACGGGTGCGTGTATTATGCAGGTTGTGGTTTAGGCTTGTATGGAGATATCATATCACCAGAGTGGTGTTGGATTCGAGGTGATCGTTGGGTTCATTAATGCACATGGACAGATTTGATCTCAGTTTGTTAGGAAGATAATATCGAGGTTTGACCCGGAAATCTGTTGTGATATCAGTCAAGGGAAGTAGTTTCATGAATGGTTGATCTGAGAGGTGATTACGGTTTATAGCGTGTTTCATTCATTGTTGGCAGTATATGAGAGTGTTGGAATAAGGCTTTAGCTAGTGAGAGGTTCTCTGCCGGTAATTGGTTGCTGGGGACAACTGCTGTGAATAGAAGTTATAGTTCCGAGTGTTTGGTTTAGGCGGTATATCATATGTTTTCACCTGAGGGTGCAAGTATGGGTTATTACAGCTGGTTCGGGCTTACTCTGAGTATAGATGTGAATTTCTGACCTTGGGTATGATTTTTTCGGAAAGTGCAACGTGGTTCTATGGTTTATGGCTTAAAGGGACTGTGGAAGTTCGGCTATATTGTGTTATCGGGTCTATGCGAGATAGGGTGGCGAGGGATCACCCCGGGTATATGATTGGTAAAATCGTTCAGCTGTTGGTTGGTTTCTAGAACAACTGTGTATACGCTCGAGGACGAGCGTTTGTTTAAGTTGGGGAGGATGTGACGACCCGGCCCGTCGTCACGTGAGTTACCGCCCCGTTTCCCCCATATTATGTCCCTCCATGATTTAATATCAGCATTTGAGTTGATCGGTTAGAATTGGATTGGTTCTAGTTGGAAATATGGCACTTAGCCTTTTTGAAGGAAGCTTGCTTTGAAAAAAGTCAACCGGAAGTTGACTATGTAGTTAGAGGGCTCGGATGTGAGTTTCGGTGGTTCGGGTAGCTTCGGGGGATGATTTGTGACTTAGGAGTGAAGTCAGAATTCAATTTGGAGGTCAGGTGTAGAATTAGGCTTGAATTGGCTAAGGTTGAATTTTGGCGAATTCCGGTTGGTAGGTGAGATTTTGATCCGAGGGTCGGAATGGAATTCCGAGTGTTTCAGTAGCTTCGTTAGGTGATGTTGGATATGTCTGCAAATTTTCAGGTCGTTCGGACGTCGTTGGGTCGGGTTTTTGGTCAAATGCAAGTTTCGGAAGTTTTAG
>NW_017701306.1:0-1973 GCF_001879085.1 Nicotiana attenuata | reverse complement strand
AAGGTGAGATCATTGGGTTGAAAAGGTAGGTAAGACTGACTCTCACTCTATTGAGAATGTCTACTTGATAGATGGCCTAAAGTACAGTCTAATCAGTGTATCACAATTATGTGATAAAGGTAACTTGGTAGCATTCATCACTACCAAATATTTTGTGATTAATCTTACCATTGACAAGATTGTTTTGCAGGGAAAAAGAGTAAACAATACATGCATTGTAGATTTGTCCACACTTTTAGAAAATGAACTCACTTGCTTAAGTGTGTTGGACAATGATCCCCTCCTTTGGCACAAGAGACTTGGACATGCAAGTCTGAGTCAACTCAACAAATTAGTCTCCAAGGACCTGGTGATAGGGCTGCCTAACATCAAGTTCAAGGAAGACAAATTTTGTGAGGCTTGTGCAAGGGGGAAGCAGGTAAGATCCTCTTTTAAATGCAAGAAAGTGGTAAGTACCACCAGAACGATGGAACTGGTCCATATGGATCTCTGTGGTCCAATGAGAAAATTAAGAGGTGGTAAAAGACATGTGATGGTGCTTGTTGATGATTACTCTAGGTTTACTTGGACATTATTTTTAACATCTAAAGATGAAGCATTTGACATGTTTACTTCTTTTGTTAGAAAAACTCAAAAACAACTAGGTAATCAACTTGCATCAATTAGGTCTGATCATGGAACTGAATTTGAAAATGCTAAGTTTGCTGAATTTTTGCATGCTACATCATAAATATTTGCATGACTAGACCTCTTGTTAAGAAGATTCCCTATGAGTCACTTAAAGGGAGAAAGCTAAATATATCCCATCTTAGGGCATTTATATGCAAGTGCTTTGTGCACAATAATGGCAAAGACTCCCTAGGTAAGTATGATCCCAGAAGTGATGAGGGAGTATTCTTGGGATATTCTTCACATGGTAATGCTTATAAGATATACAGTAAAAGAACTATGTGTGTAGAAAAAATGTATATGTTATTTAAAACTAACATTCTTTCTGATAAGCTGGAACATGAAGATGAAGCAATTGGGCTGGTAAGAAATTTAAATGATATCGCAGCCCAGACTGAAGCTGCAACAGAAGAAGGAACATGTGATGGAACAGGTTCTTCTACCCAAGGCAACATGACAGGGGGAACTGACTAGAGAGGAACTGATCCTCAAACCTCGAGGGAACCTGTCCATGAACATATTACTCAGTAACAATACCAGGAAGGAACATCCAAAGAAATTGACACTCCTATTGCAACATCCACGAAATTAGATATAGATGAACCTGGTTCATCTGTTGATCAGAAGTTGTATAGGGGAATGATTGGTTCTCTTTTATATCTCACTACTAGCAGTAGGGCTGCTTATCGGGCGGATTGGGCGGCTTTTTACTCTTAACGGTTTGGCTTAACGGTTATCGGCTTTTAAATGTATTAATCCGTTAGCCACCCGATAAGATATCGGGCGGATTGGTATCAGTTTAGCTCTTATCGGGCGGTTATCGGGCGGTTTATCGGCCTAACACACATATTCACTAAATATCTCCCCTTCTACTGACTTCTTCAGCTATAATATGTATTGAAAAACTGAATCTTTGTTAGAAGTCAGTTATATGAATTGTTTTTCTTTGTTCTTGCAAAGCTAATTTGTTCGAAAGTTTCATTTTTTTGGGTGTTTTTGATTCCAAGTCTGTCATTTCTGGTGAATTCAATTCTACTGACTTCATTAGTTGTAATATGTATTGAAAAATTGAATCTTTGTAAGAAGTCACTTAATCTGGATTGTTGTTCTCTGTTCTTGTATGCTCATTTGATTAAAAGATTCAATGTTTAGGTATTTCTTATATCTGGTTAATTTGATTGTCTTTGAGACTGGCTTCTGCAGTTATGATATGTATTGAAGAATCGAATCTTTTTAAGTGTGCCGTAAGTATTAATAGTTGTTTGTTTTTGTTATGCTTATTCATTTTCAAGGGTTTTAGTTTT
>NW_017701305.1:0-1973 GCF_001879085.1 Nicotiana attenuata | reverse complement strand
ATTAAAACATTTTTAGTACTTAATGAAGACCGAATTTTTCAACAATTAGCACAAGTATGCACTCGTCACCTCACGTACAAGGCATTTCAATTATCAACAATACCAAATCCTAAGGGGAGTTCACCCACACAAGGTTAGGCAAGCCACTTACCTCGATGCCACGAACACAATTCAAGCCTCAACTACCGCTTTACCTCTTGATTCTACCACCAATTCGCTTGTATCTAGCCACAAGTTACTTAACTATATCAATAAATGCTAAATGAATCAATTCTAATGCATGAAAATAGGATTTCTAAAGTTTTTCCCAAAAAGTCAAATATCGACCCCGGGCCCACATGGTCAAAATACGAGGTTCGAACCAAAACCCGATTACCCATTCACCCACGAACTCAAATATATAAATTATTTTGAAATCGGACCTCAAAATCGATGTCCAAATCCCCAAAATTCAAAAATCCTAAGTTCTACCCAAAACACCCAATTTCCCCCATGAAAAGCCTTGATTTTGAGTTGAAATCAAGCAAAAAGATGTTAAAGATTTAAGAAAATGAGATAGAAATGACTTACAATCGATTTGGAAGAGTAGTGGTCTTTGAAAAATCGCCCAAAGCTGTTTAGGTTTTGAAAAGGTTGTAAAAATGGTTGAAAATGCGTCTAAGTTATGACTTAGCAGGTTGCAGATGTCGCAGTTGCAACCCGGGTTCGCAATTGCGAACCCCTTCCAAACCTGCTGCCTTCGCAAATGCGAAGAATATGTCGCATTTGCGACACTGAATGGAATCCGGTCCTCTTCGCCTTTGTGAGGGACCCTTCGCAAATGCGATATCGCATTTGAGATATACACGCCGCATTTGCGCCCAAGGCAGCCTAGGTCATCTTTCGCATTTGCGATATTGTTTCGCATTTGCGAGCCAAGCTTCGCAAATGCGAAGCCTGCAGACCTGAAACATACCAACAATTTCCTAAGTCCAAATTTCACTCCGTGGCCAATCCAAAACTCACCCGAGCCCTCGGGGCTCCAAACCAAACAAGCACGCAAGTCCAAAAACATCATACGGACTTGCTCGTGCGGTCAAATCATCAAAATAACATCAATAACTATGAATTTAGCATCAAAATAAATGAAAAATCTCATGAACTCTTAAGTTCAAATTTTAGCAACCGATGGTCCGATTCATGTCATTTCAAGTCCGTTTCTTACCAAATTTTACAGTCTCAACTTAAATCCCATATATGACCTGTACCGGGCTCCAGAACCATAATAAGAGCCCGATACCATCAAATTCCAATACATTCAAATTTCCAAAAACTCTAAATATTTCAGTTAAACAATTTTCTTCAAAAATTCATTTCTCGGGCATGGGACCTCGGAATTTGAATTAATTCCTAAAAATTCAAATATTAAAAGAAAAATTTTAGCTTTAATGAATTCTATAGGAATGATTTGAGCGGGACAAAAATCACGTGCTCACAAGGGCTGGCCATTCCACACTGCACAATAATTAGTTACTATTTGAGAAAGTCTGGGTGTGAGCACTGCCTGGGATCCTTGAGGTCCTTAGGGAACTGTCACCACCCTAGTTCGCCCTCCGTGAACTGTCGTGACGGCACCTAGTCTCTACAACTAGGTAAGCCTAACAAATGCGGGAAAAGAAACAATTGCGGAAAAGAAAGTAATTAAAAACCGAGATAACAAGGTTAAAAAGTGTTCAGATGCCGCCTGGCATATAATAGTACAAGAATCTCAATATAACACTCCCAAAATCCGGAACCCCATGAATCACAAGCTAAAAGATTACGTAATAAGCTCTAACTCCAGAAATCTCTACCAACAAGGGAAAAATAGAAAGGGCTATACTAGTACTGAGAATAAAAAGGGACTCTTCGGTCTGCGGACGCGACAGATATACCTTGGAGTCTCTACAAAATGCCTCGCCTCAAGCGTGATAAGACTGAGTGGAAGCACCTGG
>NW_017701304.1:0-1973 GCF_001879085.1 Nicotiana attenuata | reverse complement strand
ATGATAATTAACACTGGTGAGCAAGATATGCCCAAAAGTGGGAGATCTACTGAAACTAGCTATTTTCAATATAGGATACTAGTCACAATTGAAGGGCAACAACAACATACAGAAAAAGGAAGCATTAAAACCTATGAGATCAAAAAGGCACACAGCCTGCAGACAGCAAAATTCCCTTCAGTATCAAGGGAACTCAGTTGGATGATGCACCTGTGGGAAAGAGCAATCAAGCATAAGAAGGGATACAATTCACAACACACAGAGATTCAGACACTCTTGAGGACTTATTATCCTCATGAAAAACAGAAATCAGTGAAAAAACAAAAAATACAACAAGATGAGGAGGGGAAGATCTTTATTCTCATAACAATCTGCAAGATTCGCTGGTATTGGCAAAGAATTTTGAGCAGCATTTCAGCAATACCGACTGGAACATCATCATGCAACACAAAGGAGGCAAAGAAGGGAAGTCAACTGGTCAGTAGCGGCACACACAGAGCTAGGCAACCTAATATATACCATCTTGGCACATGCTGTAGGCAAGATCGAACAGGAATATCTTCAGGGGCAAAGGCATCACAAGCAGCAGCAGCAGCAGGAGAACATGGTGCAGCAATTGGTGATTTGAACAAGGAATTTGGCAAAGGTAGAGCAAAAGTGAATTTCAGAGAGGACATTTTGGAAAGAATAAGAACTATGATAGAGACATGTGGGTTCAAACGGATACAATGACTGTTATTACAGGAATAAAAACAATATCGAAGGTTACAAATGGAGACAACACGTGTACAAGGAAAATGAATCAAGAAATGAGACTAAATTTGCAATTTAAGGTGCTGTAGAATAATTGGACGGAATGTGGCTATATTTGCAAGCAGTATGGAATGCTGTGTTGGGCTTATAAGAAATGCAAATTGGGTATATCATCTGGGCTATTGGATCTGGACAGCATGTGGAATTACATTGCATGGGCTAGTTTTTATTATACAAATATTAGTAGTAATTTTGTCATATCAATTTTGAGTAGACTACTCAATTTTGATAATAGGTTCTATGTAAGTTTCAAATTTTATTTCTTTCTTTATGCTAGATAATTGATCAAATTGTTCTTGATTATTATTTTATATATATAAAAACTAGCCCTAGGCACTTTGCCTAGTGGATTAAAAAAAAGAAACAAGGCTGTTTCACATTTATCAAAAGCTCCGAGCAAAATCAAAGTAACGCCCCCGCATGGGCGAATCTCTGAAGTAAATTTAAACACATTCCAAAGAATCATCTATAGTCCAAAAGGGACCCTCCCATATGATCACCTCTCAATGCCTCTCCGAAGGAACCCAAGATGCCGTCGATTATCTCCACGTAATCCGAGGGGATCGACGGCCTGAATATGTCAGGTCAGCTTAAGCTTGGTCGGAAGCTTGATTATCGGGCTCGAAGAAAGCCACACCAACCAACACGGGGTCTGGGAAAACACTTCATCAACGGTCGACGAAAAACCAAGGCTTTTAACAGACATAAGGATATATCGGAGAAAGACAGGGATTGGAAGCAGAAACCAGTAAAAAACATATTTATATTCGTATAAATCCTTATATACAATTGCATCTTGCATAATTACAAAAGCTTCTTTTATAAAAAAGAAAAAAGAAAAAAAAATACAGGCAGCATGCAAGTCCAAAAGAGAGCATCCTACGTGTAGCGCCTCCGAAGTCATCCTTCCAGTCATATGACCTCAAAGACAATATATTCCAAGTCCGGCCCCCATCAGGATCTCATCCCTATCTTCCCAAAATGGCGTCTTCAAAAGGAAGCCGGGAGAAGAGCAAAATGACGACGAGATACCGGAAGAAGGCGAGAAGTGGCTGGGCGAAAAATTCGGCTAGCACGAACCCCGCCTGCATATTTCCCCCGAAGCCACTTCCCGAGACTGTCGCCTCGGCACGAATGCAGCAGCCGAGTGGAGCCAAGTC
>NW_017701302.1:0-1973 GCF_001879085.1 Nicotiana attenuata | reverse complement strand
CCAAAAACCTTATTCAATCTTGTCCCAATCCTCAAAACACATCAAACAACGCTAAAACCATCAAATCACATCGGATTCAAGCCTAAGTTTCTTAAAAACCTCCGAATTGCACATTCGATCAAAAACCCGACCTACACACCTCCGAATGACCTGAAATTTTGCACACATATCCAAAATCACCTAACGGAGCTACTGCAACTCTCGGAATTTCCATTCCGACCCTCGGATCAAAATCTCACCTATCCACCGGAATTCGCCAAAATGCCAACTTTGCCAATTCAAGCCTAATTCCACTCCGGACCTCCAAAATCACTTCCGATCGCACTCCTAAGTCACAAATCACCCCCCGAAGCTAACCGAATCACCGGAATTCAGATACGAGACTTCTAACTAATGAGTCAACGTTCGATTGACTTTTCCAAACCAAACCTTCCTTAAAGAGACTAAGTGTCTCATTTCTTATCCAAACCAATTCAATTAAACTCTAACTCACCCGTTGTTGATAATAAAACATGAAAGAGCAATAAATGGGGGAAACAGGCTGTAATGCATGAGACGACGGGTTGGGTCGTCACATCCTCCCCAACTTAAACAAACGCTCGTCCTCGAGCGGGTCGAGAAGCATACCTGAGGTCTCAAATAGGTGAGGATATCTGCTCCGCATCTCCTGCTCAGTCTCCCAAGTAGCTTCCTCTACGGGCCGACCTCTCCACTGCACCTTTACCGAAGCTATATCCTTTGATCTCAATCTCCGAACCTGATGACCCAAAATAGCCACTGGCTCCACATTGTAAGTCAAGTCATCATCCAACTGAACCGTGCTAAAGTCTAACACATGGGACGGGTCCCCAACATACTTCCGGAGCATAGAAACGTGAAATACTGGGTGAACTCCCGACAAGCTGGGTGGCAAAGCAAGCATGTAGGCCACCTCCCCAACTATCCTAAGTATCTCAAAAGGACCAATGAACCGTGGACTCAACTTTTCTTTCTTTCCAAATCTCATAACGCCCTTCATAGGGGAAACCTTCAACAAGACCTTCTCGCCCACCATGTAGGATACGTCTCGAACCTTCCGGTCCGCATAACTCTTCTGACGCGACTGAGCTGTACGAAGTCTCTCCTGGATCACTTTCACCTTCTCTAAGGCATCCTGAACCAACTCTGTCCCCAATAGTCTAGCCTCGCCGGGCTCAAACCAACCAACCGGAGATCTACACCGTCTCCCATATAAGGTCTCATACGGTGCCATCTGAATGCTGGACTGATAGCTGTTGTGGTACGCGAACTCTGCAAGTGGCAAGAACTCAGCCCAAGAACCTCCAAAATCAATAACACAGGCACGCAACATGTCCTTCAATATCTGAATGGTACGCTCGGACTGCCCGTCCGTCTGGGGATGAAATGTTGTGCTCAGCTCTACCTGTGTACCCAATTCTTGCTGAAAAGTCTTCCAGAAATGGGAAGTAAACTGAGTGCCCCTATCCGAGATGATAGAAACTAGGACCCCATGCAACTTAACAATCTCCCGGATGAAAATCTCTGCCAACCGCTTCGAAGAATAGGTAGTACACACCGGAATGAAGTGCGCAGACTTGGTCAGCCGATCCACAATCACCCAAATCGAATCAAACTTCTTCGAGGTACGAGGGAGACCACTCACAAAATCCATAGTAATCCTCTCCCACTTCCACTCGGGAATATCTATCCGCTGAAGTACACCACCGGGTCTCTGATGCTCATATTTGACCTGCTGACAGTTGAGACACCGAGCTACATAATTCACTATATCTTTCTTCATTCTCTTCCACCAGTAGTGCTACCTCAAATCCTGATACATCTTCGCGGCACCAGGATGAATGGAATACCGCGAGCTGTGGGCCTCCT
Source organism: Nicotiana attenuata (assembly GCF_001879085.1). Lineage (NCBI taxonomy): Eukaryota > Viridiplantae > Streptophyta > Magnoliopsida > Solanales > Solanaceae > Nicotiana > Nicotiana attenuata. Next base: position 86 of record NW_017701302.1, on the reverse strand, counting down.
CTAATATTAACTCCCGAAGCACATCCACATTGGGCACGCAAACTCCGGCCCTGCATCCTCATCACGCCATCATCATCAATAGTCAC
>NW_017701301.1:0-1974 GCF_001879085.1 Nicotiana attenuata | reverse complement strand
CCTAAGGATTCGTAGGGTTCGAAGAATTATATCATCTAATTCTTCAAGATAATATATACATCACGTCTTAACATTAGCTTTTATTATGCATAAGTTAAATGCCCCCACATTTCACATGTTTCATGTGCCTTTTCTATCAACATATAATCCATACAAACAATGATTACATAATTTAGAGTATTCTTAATGTAAATACACTAGTTTGAAACCATTTGACGATATTTTCTAGTCAAATTTCGCATGCCATTGTTTGAGTGTTTATTTTAGTCCGTAAAGTGACTTAACAAGCCGACACACCTTCTTTCTTTTCCAGGAACCACGAATTCTTCATGTTGTTCCATATAAATTTCTTCCTCCAAATCTCTATTTAAGAAGGCTGTCTTTTACGCCCATCTGATGGATTTCAAGGCCATACACGGTGGCTAACGTTATTACCATCCGAATAGATGTAATTCTCGTTGCCGGTGAGTATGTGTAAAATTAATCAAGACCTTCTCGTTGTCTTAATCCTTTGGCAATCAATCTTGCCTTATATTTGTCAATAGTACCATCACCTTTCATTTTCCTTCTGAAAATCCACTTAGAATCCAAAGGTTTATTTCCTGGAGGAAGATCAACCAATCCCCAAGTATGATTACTTAATATGGATTCTATTTCACTATTGACTGCCTCTTTCCAATATTGTGCTTCCGAGGAAGACAATGTTTCTTTAAAAATTTGAGGCTCATCTTCCAACAAGAATGTCAGAAAATCTGGTCCAAAGGAAGTAGTTATCCTTTGACGTTTATTACGTCTTGGATTTTACTAACTCAACGTACTTTCCTTTGCTTCTTCCCGAGTTTGTTTAGATATTTCACTAGACGACTCACATTCCTTTTTATACGGATAAATATTCTCAAAGAATTCAGCATTATCTGATTCGATTACCGTATTATTATGAATATCGGGATTTTCTGATTTATGAACCAGAAAACGATATGCCTTACTATTTGTTGCATATCCTACGAAAACGCGATCAATAATTTTAGGTCCGATCTTTGCCCCTTTGGGTTTAGGAATTTGCACTTTAGCTAAGTACTCCCACACTTTAAAATATTTAAGTTGTGCTTCCTTCCATTCCATTTTTCATATGGAATGGATTGTGTCACGACCCATTTTCCATAATAGGTCATGATGGCGCCTAACACCGTTGTCAGACCAGCCAATGCGGAATGTGATTAAGTTCTCATTTTACTTTAGCCAAAGACAGTTATACTAGATTTTCGAATTTAAAGATAAGACCAGTAAAGATCATAAAGTGCTAAAATAGCGATACAACCCCAAAATAAATGTCTACTACTGTGTGTGCCAGAACCTGGTGTCACAAGCTACGGGCGACTAGTAGAATATACACAAAAGAATAATACACTATCCTACTGTCTGAATCAGAATAGACAGAAACAAAAGTACAAGAAAGGACTTCTTCGGCTGCGGATCGGCATGAAAGAGAAGCAGCTCACCGTAGAAGTCCCCAAGCGTGCTCACTGATGCGCACCAGGATGATATCCAGATCCACCTGCCTCAAATCCTGTACATTTAAGTACAGAAGCATAGTATGAGTACATAAACCACATGTACTCAGTAAGTATCCCGTCTAATCTCGAAGAAGTAGAGACGAGAGGTCGACTTGATACTTACTAAGGTCAAGATAATATAATAATAAAGTGAGATATACAGCATGAAGAATTTCCAATAACACAAGTTTAAGAGAAGAGTCATATTCATGTTCTTGACATAATTAAACTACCAGTTTTCCCTTTTTCATATTAAACAAGTGATCATGTCATATCTAAATGTAAGCATATAAAATCAATGCACAAATCAATGCCGAGGTCGACGGCCCGCTCCAACAGAAAATAAATTGTGCACTGCCGAGGGTCGAGCGGCACGAACCATAGATGCATCTATTCTCACCGAGGCGATCGGCCCGGTCCA
>NW_017701300.1:0-1974 GCF_001879085.1 Nicotiana attenuata | reverse complement strand
ATAAAGAATTCAAACAGTCGGCAATAAGCCCCAAATATGGCAATAAGCCCAAATCATAGTGAAAATAACAAGTCATTGCTAATACGCGGTAAAATATCATCCGGACTGGACCAAGTCACAGTCCCCAATAGTAAATGACCCCGCGCTCGTCATGGAACGCGTGTCTCATCTCAACATAGCACCAAGTTGTGCAAATCCGGGGTTTCACACCCTCAGGACATCATTCAAAATCATTACTCACCTCGAACCGGTGAAATCTCTAGCTCGCGACGCCTTTGCCCCTCAAACCGACCTCCACGCGCGTCGAATCTAACCAAAACCACAAGGAATACATCACAATAGGCTAATGAATCATAACGCAATCGAAAAGACTCGAAAAATATCAAAAATCACGAAGTTGGCAAAACCCGAGCCCCGGGCCCACTTCTCGAAAAATTACGAAATTCACATCACCGGATTCCTCGTCTCGCCACGAGTCCGTACATATCAAATTTACCAAAATCGGAGTTCAAATGACCCCTCAAATCTCCATTTTAACTCTCTTAAGTTTCAAGCCCTAAACCACCATTTTTGCCCATAAATTACTTGAGTTTTCAGCTCTAATCCATGTATTAGCATCATAAAATCGAGTTTAAGTTCAAGAAACTTACCTCAAGTCGTTCCCCCTTGAATCCCTCTTTAATCTCCACCAAGAAGCTCTCAAAATCATCAACCATGGAGGAAAAATGACCCAAAATCGTGGATATAAACTCACCCGCGCGGTACTGTTCACGCGCGTGGTCACTGTTCACCCGCGCGGTTACTGTTCACGCGCGGGGTTACTGTTCACGCTGCTAAAAAAAATGCTGCAGCCACAGAAAATTGCAGCACTTTTATTTTTCACTAAAATGGCTCTAACTCCATCATACGAACTCGGAATTCGATGACTCTTGTTCCTATGAGTCACAAATAATAATACGAACACAACCCTTCAATCGAAACTCAATTCGGAGCTCATTTGCCCAGTTCAATATCCATTTCGCTCGTTAAACAATTAACTCATATTTCGCGTCAAAAACCCAATCGCGACTTGCTGAAATTAGACCAAAATTTCCAGATCATTCCTATAATTCATTATCAAAATTTTGGAAGTCTCGAAATCAAATTTGGATCTCTAGAACTAAAAATGAACCTTTAGATCATTACATGCTTATGCTCAAAACGGCAAAAATCTTCCAAAAACTCTTCCAAAACTTATACGAGCCTCATGGGACCCCGACCAAACATGCCAACATAGTTCATAACATTATTCAAACCTGTTCCAATCATCAAAGCACCTCAAACAACATCAAATTACCCAAAACTCATCGAATTCAAGCCTAAATTTTTTAAAAACTTCTGAAATACACTTTCGATCAAAAACCCGACCAAACGACGTCCGAATGACCTGAAATTTTGCACGCACATCGCAAATCACATGTCGAAGCTATAACAACTCTCGGAATCCCATTCCGACCCTCGGATCAAAATCTCACCTATCAACCGGAATTCGCCAAAATACTAACTTCGCCAATTCAAGCCTAATTCTACACCGGACCTCCAAATTCAATTCCGATCGCACTCCTAAGTCACAAATCACCTCCCGAAGCTAACCAAATCACCGGAAATAACATCCGAGCCCTATAACTCATAAGTCAACGTCTTGACTTTTCCAACTTAAGCCTTCCTTAAAGAGACTAAGTGTCTCATTTCTTATCAAAACCAATCCGAATCAACTCTAACACACCACATACCGATAACGAAACATGAAGAAGCATAAAAATGGAGAAAACGGAGCAGTAACACATGAGACGACAGGTCGGGTCGTCACATTTTCGACCTGGCTTCAATCAATTTTGCTGCTGTCGTAAGCCTTTATAGCTTGAGGTATTTTTTGTGGACTTAAGAAAGTACTCAACAAAAAAAAACTTATTGACTTATTGTAAAACGACGTAA
>NW_017701299.1:0-1974 GCF_001879085.1 Nicotiana attenuata | reverse complement strand
TGTCAAGAGGCCTTCGATAAAATCAAGGAATATTTGTCAAACCCTCCAGTATTGGTCCCACCAGAACGGGGACGACCTCTTTTCTTGTATCTGACAGTGTTGGAAAATTCTTTTGGCTGTGTCCTCGGTCAGCATGACATAACCGGAAGGAAAGAGCAGGCAATTTACTATCTAAGCAAGAAGTTTACTGGCTACGAGGCCAAATACACCTTGTTGGAAAGAACATGCTGCGCCCTGACGTGGGTTGCCCAAAAGCTGAGACATTATCTTCAAGCCCATACCACCTATCTAATAACCAGGTTGGATCCTTTGAAATACATATTCCAGAAACCGATGCCCACTGGGAGGTTGGCGAAATGGCAAATCTTGCTCACTGAATTTGACATAGTCTATGTTACTCGCACGGCAGTGAAAGCCCAGGCTTTGGCGGATCATTTGGCTGAAAACCCGGTCGACGAGGAATATCAACCGTTAAGCACCTATTTCCCAGATGAGGAAGTAAACTCGGTGGAAGCCATCTCTGAGGACACTCGGGCTTGGAAAATGTTCTTTGATGGAGCAGTAAATGCGAGAGGTGTAGGTATTGGGGCGATCTTAATATCACCCAATGGCCAACACTACCCGGCTACAGCCAGGCTCCGTTTCTTTTGCACAAACAATACAGCTGAGTATGAAGCCTGCATCATGGGCATGAACATGGCAATTGACCAAGATGTTGAAGATTTATTAATCATGGGGGACTCTGACTTGATTATCCGACAAGCCCAAGGAGAATGGGAAACTCGAGATGTTAAGCTCATTCCTTATCGACAGCATGTGGAAGATCTCACCAAACGCTTCAAGTCGGTAGAATTCAGGTATATCCCTCGGTGTCATAATGAACTAGCCGATGCACTTGCCACTCTAGCTTCAATGTTGCCTTACCCTGGCAATGCCCATATTGACCCTTTAGAGATTCAAATCAAAGAAAAGCACGGTTATTGTAATACAGCTGAGGTGGAACCAAGTGGTCAGCCCTGGTATCAAGATATCAAGAGATTTCTGAAAACACAGGAATACCCTGAGCAGGCCACCGGAGATCAGAAGAGAACCATTAGACGACATGCGAGTGGTTTCTTTTTAAGTGGTGATGTTTTGCTGTTGACGCCGAAGAAGCTGGAAGAATTATGCATGAAGTGCACGCAGGAGTGTGTGGACCTCATATGAATGGTTATGTGATGGCAAAGAAAATTTTGCGAGCCGGGTATTACTGGATAACCATGGAGAAGGACTTTTTCAGTTTTGTTCGGAAATGTCATCAATGCCAGGTGCACGGCGACTTGATTCATGCACCTCCGACAGAACTCCATCCGATGTCAGCACCTTGGCCGTTTGTCGCTTGGGGCATGGATGTCATTGGGCCGATCGAGCCGAAAGCTTCGAATGGGCATAGGTTCATACTGGTAGCAATCGACTATTTCACAAAATGGGTTGAAGCCATCACCCTCAAGTCAGTCACCAAGAAAGCCGTGGTAGACTTTGTGCACTCCAACCTCATTTGCCGCTTTGGCATTCCTGCAATTATTATTACAGACAATGCAGCTAACTTGAACAGTCGCCTGATGGAGGAGGTATGTGAACAATTCAAGATAACGCATAGAAACTCAACTCCCTATCGGCCAAAAGCCAATGGTGCTGTCGAGGCAGCAAATAAGAACATCAAGAAGATTTTGAGAAAGATGATTCAAAGCTCCCGGCAATGGCATGAAAAGTTACCCTTCGCATTACTTGGGTATCGCACCACAGTACGTACATCAATTGGAGCAACACCGTACTTGTTAGTTTATGGTACCGAAGCAGTCATACCTGCAGAAGTGGAACTTCCTTCACGTCGATATCGTGAGGCGAGTATGAGACAGTGAAGTTACGGTAAACCCGACTAGAGCTAATTGTCTAATTAATTGATAACGGAAAAACGGAGTCGGCCGGTCGGTT
>NW_017701298.1:0-1974 GCF_001879085.1 Nicotiana attenuata | reverse complement strand
GATTGCATTTCTCATGTTTTAAAAATCTGGTATGCTGGCTTCTGCAATTTTCGCAAATGCGAAGGGAAGACTCGCAATTGCGAGCTCGCAAATGCGAGCACTGCTTTGCAATTGCGAAGTCTGGAGAAAATGGGGCACTGTCGCAAATGCGATGGGTAGGCTCGCAAATGCGAAGGGGGGGAGGTTCGCAAATGCGATGCCTCTTTCGCAAATGCGAAACCCCGCCTGTAGGCCCAGTGTTCGCAAATGCGAACCAAGGATCGCAATTCCCAGCCCTGTCTTGTTCGCAAATGTGAACTAAGGCTCGCAATTCCCATATCCGAGGCCCAGCAAATTTTATACTTAGACGAATTTCAACCCTCTTTTCTTCATTCTTTCAAAACCCAAACACCATAGGCGATTTTGCAAGAACAATCTTCACTCCAAATCATTTGTAAGTCAATTTTTACTCAATTCTTTCAATCTTTAACATCATTTAACATGTTTTCCACTTAAAATCAAGGATTTTCATGGATGAAATTGGGGTTTTTGGGTAGAACCTAGGTTTTTCATAAATTGGGGAGTTGGACCTCGATTTGAGGTCCGATTTCAAAACAAATTATATATTTGAACTCGTGGGGGGAATGGGTAACCGAATTTTGGTTTGAACCTCGAGTTTTGGCCACGTGGGCCCGGGAGCGTTTTTGGAATTTTTGGGAAAAACTTGGAAAAATCATTTTTATGCATTCAAATTGATTCATATAGTGTTTATTAAAGTAATTGAACAATTTGTGATTAGATTCGAGCGAATTGGAGGTGGAACCGCGAGGTAAAGCGATAGTTGAGGATTAAGTGGATTTCAAGGCTTTGAGGTAAGTGTTTGGTTTAACCCTAGCTTGAGGGAATAGGAGTTGAGTCTTGTTGCTAACTGCTATGTGATCGAGTATGATGTATAGGCATGGTGACGAGTATCTATACATTGGTGTCTAGCATGACCGTAAGTCCTTATAATGTGATTATCATGAACTTATTGTGAATTTCATGTTTATTGGAGTATTTTCATATATTGTGAATAACATGTGAATGGTGATATGATAATTTGATTCCTAGGAGCATTGGCTCGAACTGTGATACGAATATTGAAAGTATATGAAATGACTTGAATCTGTGGAGCGTTGGCTCAAGATGGTAGAGTGGATTATAAGATAAGAAAAGTAAGAAAGAGAAAGCGTTGTTGATTATTCCCTTGCCGGGACGTTTGGTTGAACTTGTTGGTTTCTTTCCCTTGCCGGGATTTTTGTCAAATATTTGCTTATTTTTTTATGCCTCTTAATCGTGACTGTTGTTTGGGGAGTCAGACTGTTAAATGATGTGGATCGGGTTGCACGCCGCAACAATAATATGTGAGGATCGGGTTGCGCGCCGCAACAATGATACATGATAAATGATGTGGGTCGGGTTGCACGCCGCAACAGTGGTATTTGTGGATCGGGTTGCACGCCACAACCGTGGTATTTGTGGATCGGGTTGCACGGCGCAACAATGGTAAATTATGGACCGGGTTGCACGCCGCAACAGTTACTGATACGATGTGTTTATTTTGAGTATTGGTTCTTGCTCACTGTAATTCTAAGCTGCTTTAGTTGGTTACTTTGGATTACTGTTAATATTGTTATCTCCCCATAGCATGTTTCCCCTCCCACATTGTTACTTGCTGGTATTTCGATTCCGTTGTATATTTATAGCTGCACAGGTTCATGTGGTGTCCGGTCTAGCCTCGTCACTACTTCGCCGGGGTTAGGCTAGTCACTTACCAGCACATGGGGTCGGTTGTGCTGATGCTACACTTCTGTGCATTTTTGCACAGGTCCAGGTTTTGAGGATCAACAGCAGCAGTAGAACGGGAGCAGGATTTCATTTACACGAGACTGAGGTAGCCTTGCAGGCGTCCGCAGGCCCGACGCCTCTTCCTTATGTTCTCTTTAGACTGTTGCC
>NW_017701297.1:0-1975 GCF_001879085.1 Nicotiana attenuata | reverse complement strand
AAGTGCATAGGGTAACTTCTCGTGCCATTGTTTGTGATTTTCTACCATCTTCCTTAGTATCTTCTTGATTTTCTTGTTGGCAGCTTCCACGACTCCGTTCATTTTAGGCCTGTATGCTGTGGAGTTTTTGTGCTTAATTTTGAAGGTTTCACACATGGCTTTCATTAGATCACTATTGAGATTGGCGGCATTATCAGTGATGATGGACTCGGGAACCTCGAATCGACAAACAATACCATCCCTCACAAAATCTGCGACGACTTTCTTGGTTAGAGCTTTGTAAGATGCAGCCTCCACCCATTTTGTGAAGTAATCGATGGCCACTAAAATGAACTTTTGCCCGTTTGAAGTAGTCGCCTCGATCAGACCGATGACATCCATTCCCCAGGCAGCAAAAGGCCAAGGTGCACTTGTTGCATTGAGTTCTTTTGGTGGTACCCTTATCATGTCTGCATGTATCTAGCATTGGTGGCATTTCTGGACGTACCGGATGCAATCTGTTTCCATGGCCATCCAAAAATATCCAGCTCTGAGTATCTTTTTGGCTAGAACAAAATTGTTCATGTGTGGTCCGCAGGTTCCGGCATGTATCTCCTCGAGCAATTTAGAAGCCTCTTTTGCGTCAACACACCTTAACAATCCCAGATCAGGAGTTCTTCTATACAAGGTTCCTCTGCTTTGGAGGAAGTGGTTGGACAGCCTCCGCAGTGTGCGTTTCTGAGTATGGTTAGCCTGTTCTGGGTATTCTCCTTTTGCCAGATATTCCTTGATATCGTGGAACCAAGGTTTTTCATCCGTTTCTTCTTCAACATGAGCACAGTAAGCCGGCTGATTATGGATCTTCAGCGGGATGGGATCAATGAAATTCTTGTCTGGGTGTTGTATCATTGATGACAAGGTGGCCAGTGCGTCTGCGAACTCGTTCTGGACTCTTGGAACATGTTTGAATTCTATATTTGTGAACCTCTTCATCAATTCTTGCACATGATACAAGTATGGTAGTATCTTGGTGTTTTTCGTAGCCCATTCTCCTTGAACCTGATGTACCAGAAGATCCGAATCACCAATTACCAGCAACTCTTGTATATTCATATCGATGGCCAAATTGAGCCCCATGATTCAATCCTCATATTCTACCATATTGTTGGTGCACGAAAATCTAAGCTTTGCGGATATCGGATAATGTTGACCTGTCTCTGATACCAAGATCGCTCCAATACCCACTCCTTTGAAGTTGGAAGTTCCGTCGAAGAACATTTTCCAACCGTCATAGGCTTCAGCAATGTCCTCTCCTACGAATGACACTTCTTCGTCAGGAAAATATGTTTTTAGTGGTTCGTATTCCCCTCCCACAGGATTTTTAGCAAGATGGTCTACCAATGCTTGTCCGTTGACTGCCTTCTGAGTTACATAGATGATATTGAACTCACTTATCAATATCAGCCATTTAGCTAACTTCCCGGTAGGCATGGGCTTCTGAAAGATGTACTTCAGAGGATCCATTCATGATATGAGGTATGTGGTATAGACACAGAAGTAATGCCTCAATTTCTGAGCTGTCCGTGTCAAAGCACAGTAAGTGCATTCTAGCAGAGAATACCGTGCTTCGTAAGGTGTGAACTTCTTACTCAAGTAATATATGGCTTGCTCCTTTCTTCCTGTCTCGTCATGTTGTCCCAAAACACAGCCGAAAGCCCTATCTAGTACGGACAAATAGAGTAACAAAGGTCTTCCAGGTTCTGGCGGGACTAGGACTGGTGGCGTGGATAGGTATTCCTTAATTTTGTCAAAAGCCTTTTGATAATCTTCAGTCCAACTAGTTTCAGCATCCTTCCTCAACATTTTGAAGATAGGTTCACATATTACCGTGGACTATGCTATGAAGCGGCTGATGTAGCCGAGGCGCCCCAGGAAGCTCATCACGTCCCTTTTGCTCCTTGGTGGTGGTAAATCTTGGATGCTTAACGTTTGACGG
>NW_017701296.1:0-1975 GCF_001879085.1 Nicotiana attenuata | reverse complement strand
TAAATGTTTGTGTTAAAATACTTAGATTTCGGGACGGGCCGTTTAGCGAATTTCATGGCCTTCCCCAAAGATAACAACGCGATAGTCTCTTTAGGCACGCAATTTAAATAATTTTACCTTCTTAAATACGGGTGCACATTTATGTGACCCAAATCCAAATCCCAACGAAGTCGAAATGTATTAAAAATCGCGGGTGCATTTATGTGACGCGGTTCGAAACACGTTTTCACGACGTTGCAATTCTCGTTAAAAATAATAATAAAGCGGTTTAAAGTTAAAAAGCACATAGATTAAAACATGTATTAAAATCAAATAAATAAGCCAAATATGACAGTTGAGCGACCGTGCTAGAACCACGGAACCCGGGAATGCCTAACACCTTCTCCCGGGTTAACAGAATTCCTTACTCGGATTTCTGGATCGCGGACTGTTAAACAGAGTCATAATTTCCTCGGTTCGGGATTCAACCGGTGACTTGGGACACCATTAATCTCCCAAGTGGCGACTCTGAAATCTTGATAATAAATCCCGTTCCGATTGTCCTTTAAGTGGAAAAACTCCTTTACGCCCTTGCGGGTGTAGGTAAAAAGGAGGTGTGACACTCACAGCTGCCCCTCTTTGCTCGGAAACACGAAGAGTTTTCGTGCAAAGATAAAGTGAGCGGATACGAGCGATTTTTGCCCGTTTGAATACTCCGTGGGAAGCATTTTTGAAAGATTTGACCGCACCCTGCTTCTGAGGTTGCCTACATATCCTTGGCTAAAAAGGAATCAGGTCAGTGTAGTTCAGGAATGTTTGGTAGTTGGGACTACCCTGAAGCTGTGATTTCACTGTTGCTGCTGCTGCTACTACTGCTTACTGAACCCCTTATTATACCATGACAAAATAAAAAGAAGCTAGACTAAATTATGATCTATGAATTACAAAAACCTATCTATATCTTCAAACTTGATCCTGCAGCTCTTGTTGCCATGCTGACTTGTATTCTCCTAGTGAAATTCCTTTGTTGTCGACCTGAATTGTAATCTAAGATGTTTTCCTTTTCTTCAGGTGGATACCTGACTGCCAAAAACTTGAACTACATTTTGAGATGCTTTCCTTTTCTCCAGGTGGACGCCTGACTGCTGAACTGTATTTTGAGATGTTGCCCCTTTCTCCAGGTGGACACCTGACTGCTGAACTTGAATTGTATTCCCTTGCTCTCCAGGTGGGCTCCTGACTGCTGAACTTGAATGTATTCCCATGCGGGCTCCTGATTGCTGAATTCGAAATGTATTCCCATGCTCTCCAGGCGGGCTCCTAATTGCTAAACTCGAAATGTATTCCTATGCTATCCAGGCGGGCTCCTGACTGCTGAACTTGAAATGTATTCTCATGCTCTCCAGGCGGGCTCCTGACTNGGTACGTAGCCCCCTCCTCGACTCGAGTTGTCCGCTCGGGTACACAGTCTAGAACATATACCCAGGTTTTGAACCTAGAATAACTTGACCTCATGCCGGATCCCTAGTAGGAACGCTTATTTGCATCACATGCATTTTGCCTTAGGGGACTCAACACAGGGGTTGGGTCCGTCTAGGACAGGTGTACCCGGAATAATGGACCATCCTGATGCATCCTACTTGTGCATTTATCTGTTTTGGACTCGCATGCTGACCGCTTTAAATATCTGGAAAATTGAAAAACAAAAAGGGGAAAAGAGAAATAGCAGTGTGGAGAGTTAATTACCTATATTAGAAACACCAATGTCCAAGTAGTGCCGAAATTCTGCCGGATTTTTGAGAAAATGAAAGAAAAAAAAGCAGAAAAGTAGTTTTAGTTGTTTGTTTGCCAATGGAAAGAAAACAAAATGCATTTATTTCAAATTAGTGTGTTTATTTGCCACTGAAAAGAAAATATAGAAAAAAGAGAGTCTTGCTTTAGGAATAGTGTATTTGCCAACAAAAACAAAGAGTTAGTTTCGAAAATAGTTAGTTAC
>NW_017701295.1:0-1976 GCF_001879085.1 Nicotiana attenuata | reverse complement strand
ATGTGGTTTAGCCAAAGAAACAGGATTACAGGACTTAAAGAGGTTAACTAAGATACATAACAATTAGGTGGGTAAAATATACATATCTGGCTCAACAAGAAAACGCCTATATCACTTCCAAGACTGAACAACACCACATTTCGCTTTGCAAACACACGGGGCAAGTTCTAGGCATCAAATGCAATGCACAGAATATAACAAATCCTTACACACACATGGCACATAACTCACTCAGGATTGGTTTCATCAAGACACCCTAGTCAGAGCAGTTAAGCAAATTTAAAATCATACAATTTAAGGTACTTATACAAGAGTCAAAAACTGAGCCTAAGCGTCACAGCCAAAGTACTCACTATTCTCAAGGCATAACAAAGTCAAGAGATATTGCTTCATTTCAAAACAAAACACAATGGCTCCTATTCCCAAAAAAAACTAACTACACCCGGTTCAAATAAAACCCTTGGAAAAGAACCGTGGTTTAAAGAAAAACCAAGGGGTAATTGCTACACTACCTAACAAAACAAAAAATCTTTTTGGTATTTTCTTTAGACTTACTTCCCTCAAGAAAACTGTCTAGAAGATCCGTCATCAGGAAAAGTCCAATCTTTTAAAAAAAACAAACACAGCTAAAGTAGCATGAAAAACCACCCAGACAATCTCCTCACCCCACACTTAAAATTGTGCACTGTCCCCAATGCACACCCATATATACAAGAGGGTAAAAGAAACTCCCTGGTAGGCCGAAGCACTAGTAGTTCATGAGGTACTCAGACTTCTCCCAAGCTTGGTCCTTCGTGTGGGTACCTCACACTTAGTTCCAACCATTTGGTTTGCTGATGCATCCTTCCAATACCTTTGCTTTCCATACTCCTAGAAAATAAAAAAATTGACACTACAAAAATAATACAATTAAAAAAATAAAAAAATAAATAAAAGAAAGCAATAAAGCTGGGTTGCCTCCCAACAAGCGCTTGATTTAACGTCGCGGCACGACGTGAATCACTTTCTGCCTCCACTTTGAACTTATGAATCGGACCCCAAGTTTTGATTTTACTCTATGATCATGCTCCTGGGGTGGTGGAACGAATCTGGCTGGCCCAATAAAATAATGTAGTATTCTGCACTTCTTGGCCTTTATATGAGGTGTGTAATCCCGACTTTCTAGCAAGAAGAATTCCAGAATGTAAGCACTTTGTTCCTCATTCCTTGACTCCTCAAATGGGTCGGACGACTCTATTTCCATATCATCATCTAAACACAATGTGGAAAAATGCTTGGAGTGAGGACCCATGCGCTCAACTACATGAACATTGGGACTATCTACATTCTCAACACTAATGACAATAGAATCAACTAAATATGTATCCTCAATATCCTTGGTTGACTCTAGTATCTCTTCTACAACATCGACATCCTCAAAATCTAGTGTGATTGATTGTTGGTGTTCTACTCTAGCCTCCTCCTCTAGCTCATCAGTTTCTGTATCTAATTCACGTTCTTCTTGGATACTATTCACAATATTGGCTTGTGAGCATTAAAAACTTCAACCAGTTGACTCATGTGAACTTTCAAGTTGTGAATAGTTTCCTCCTGCCTTTCTATCCGCAGTAGTAATTTACTCTGTTGTTCCAAAATGCACTTTAACATATCTTCGAGCTTCTTAAGGTCAGCTTCCCTAGGTTCTTTGTTCCTATTAATTTCACCAGAAAAAGAAGAACAATCAAAGTAAGGGGTTGAGGGAAGGTAAGAAATATAAGCACAACCGTGAAAGTGACCATTTTGACCACCACACATATCACACACATTCCACACATAAGATTGAGTTGGTGCACAAAACTCGCTCTCAGGAATATTTTGATAATTTTGCCCTGGGTGGTTTCCTTCACTATATGCATAAGGAGGATTAAAAGTGAAATTACCAACATCAAAATTCTCATAATTCCATGATGCCATGTTCTCAATAAACAATAAACTAA
>NW_017701294.1:0-1977 GCF_001879085.1 Nicotiana attenuata | reverse complement strand
ACTGTTATTGTATAACTGGGCCATGTTAAATCAATTCTTTATGGCCCAGACGGTCCAGGTAATAATCAAATTAAACTGAACTAGCTTTACTAAATTAATAATGATTCAAATTATAAACTAATATCTGGACTTAATTTCTGATGCACGTGAAACATGAAACTAGAATTTAAGAGGAAGCTAATGATGGACGTTGAGATGCAATCTCATATACAAATAGAATTGCAACATTTTATTCATGTGAATCCACTAGGCTAACGGACCTCTCATAAACAGATATGAAAATCATTGACCACTGATATTGAACGAAAATAGATCACCTGTAATTATTAAATGCCTAAGCTTAATGAATTACAAGTTTTCAATTCCTTCAAATGACTTCAAATGCTCAAATCGCAGGCTAAACCATAACAAACTCTCAATTTCGAACTATTAGGCTAATAGATCTACTCAAATTCCTATAAAGTCCTGCTTCAATTACAATAACCTATATGATGTGTATAGTAAGCTATATGCAAACATTAAATGTCCCGTTTTCAATTACAATGTTTCCAAAGGGAAAATGATAGAAATCATCCTACAAATACAGGGAGTTATTGAATGAAACAGTAATTCTAGTGCACAAGCAGACATGTAAAACATAATAGATCTTCTAATCCTCTTATTTCCTTCTTCAAATCAGCCTTTCAACAGTACATAGGGATTTTGAGATGTATGTACCTGGAAATGTGTTGAAAGTAAGAAGATGAAGGATCAGCAGCAGTAAACAGCAATTAACAGCGGCCTAAGGTTAACTTCAAACTCAGAGAGTGATACCAAGCAAACAGGGAATGTTTTGGAAGCAAACAACGCCAATAAACACCCAAACTCAGCTTAAGCGACCCAAATTGAACTCAAAATAACCTCCTGGATCCTCTAAAACTTCAACTACTGAAGATATAAGGAACTTAAGCCATTTGACCTCGGATGAGCTGTGATTTGGCTAGATTTTTCAGTAGCTTTTGAGTTTGATTTTTTTTTTTTTTGAATTTTCAGATTTTTTGGACCTCTCAGACTCTCAGATTTTCTTTGAACTTCTAAACTTCAAAAACTTGCGGGGATTTTTCCGATTTCAAAACTTATGAAACAAGGCAATGGGCATGCCTTTTTATAGGCAAAGCTTAGGGCAGCCCTCAGATTTCTATTTTACCCCTAAGTCCCCCTTTTATTTTTCAGTTTTTAGCTAGTTAGTCCCTTATTTATTGGCTTGTTGCCCAAGTTAGACCACTAAATCCCTGAAATTTTAATTGGAACCCCATCTAGAAAGTTCTAGGGGTTTCCAATTTCAGTTACTGCATTATTCTTTATTTTGAAGTACCTACATTACCCTTAGATTGGATTCTGAATTACTAAACTATGATGACTAACCCTAGCCCTTTTAACTAACCATGGTCAAACTAACAATTCTGAAACTCATTCAGCTAAAACCAAATTCAAATGTAACAAAACTCTTAAATCTAAATTAACTAACTGAACTACTACTATCTGTTATCAGTCAATAGAGAAGAAAAAGAAAAATCGAATACTGGCAAACAGAAGAAAAATCAAAAAACAGGCAAAAGTACTAATCAAATTATCAAACTAAACTAATCAAACTAAGTAGTTAAACAGGAAACAAAATTAAAGACTTAAAACATGTATTAATGATAAGTTAGGATTTTAACATGATTATACCCCTACTTGCTATTGCTTTTGTTATCAATTGCCACAAAATAATCCCAAAATCCTTACAAGTTGCGCTTGATTGCAGGTTTGAGCGACAAGATGACAAATGTCAAAGATCGGCTCAAAACGGAGTGAAACCTGCCAAGTGTCAAAGACCAATTGAAGTGGGGAACAAGAAGACCTAGCGCGGACCGCACTATTTTGCGACGCGGCCGCGCTAGGAGATTCAGAGACTGGGTCATTCAAGGGCAATCTGCGTGGTCCGCGCTCCTTTTT
>NW_017701293.1:0-1977 GCF_001879085.1 Nicotiana attenuata | reverse complement strand
AATAGGAATGAACCCCTTACAAACCAATGGCGGTTACAACGAACAGCTTGATGCACTATCTCCCTTCAACCCTTTGAGCGAAATGCGGCAAAAGAAAAGGAAGGAAAATCCATGGACCGGCCCCATCATCTCCACCCCGTAAGAACTAAATTGAAGATTACGGGTAAACATCACATGATGCAAAACAAATGAAAAGAAAGTGAGATATCCTTATGGAAGTAACATATACATTGTAACCACTAGGAATGGTGGTAATATAAAGCGATTACGAGAAGCTATACTTTTTTTAAAGAAGATCTCTGTATGTAGTCACGTGATGTATAGCACCAGAAATCAAAAATCCAATTATGTTTAGCAACTCTACTTCACAAGGAAGCACTACAACACACTTCTACATAACCAACTATTACCAGCCAAATTGGGAGACGCTATAAGACTTGACTGAGAGATAAGCTTTGGCATACAAATGTGTTACTAGGTGTATTGCTCCTTGGTCAACCAAAAAACCAAAAGACGATCGTTAGACTGATAAGCACATCGTTGGACTAGCACATGTGTAGATAATCCATTATCGAAAGGAGATCATTCAATCTCAGCAATTGCGGCATGCTATCAACCTTTGATGAACTTGAAATGAGGTGGGAACCCAATGAGATAGTACAAAATAATCATGGAAGGTTTGCAGATGTTCATAATGAGTTCTCCATGGATTTTGACTTGAGAAGTACCCAGATGCTAATGAAAGACAGAAAATAGGAGAAACAGGCGTTGTACTACGATAACCTCCAAAGATGCGCTTGGTCTTGACGGAGAGCCTAGTAAGGGTTCTTATGATAAAGGAAGTGTTATAATGACACATGGAAGGATATGTTCTCTCATGGTTATCGAACAAGTGTTGGGAAACTAGCACAATGAATTCACTAACTAAGCAACACAATTAACACATGTTGTGGAGGTGTAAAGAGAAAATTAACATTTGTTATGAGCAGGACATGCTTCTGCTATATTAACTCCCAACTGCAATACTCGACCACACCGCGGGCAACCACGATACTAGGAACAAAGTGAGCTACTTACTGCGGGATGTCCCAAGTGGACACAAAAGTTATACTAAGATAGCGACACAAGTTCTTCCTATGATGGGGATGTGAGGATCTCAATTTTCAGAGAGACTTTATGCACACGGTGACCATTTCGATTGACATGCACTCATGTGATAGGTGTTAAGGTATGCCCTTATGTTACTAGACATTGGGAAGCTTTCATGATGATACTCGCGAGAGAGTAGAGTGATTGTTCAAACCATATAAGCCATATACACAAGTGAGTAAAAGAGTGACTCAAGAAGGATTGCAACACTGGGATGCCTTACATGGAACTTGACACCACATAGGTAAACTTTACGACAGTGCATGCATAGGCACAAGTTGGCAGATGTTGTCCATTTAAATAAATATTCTAGAAATTCATCGGATATAGTCCCTTGTTGAGAATTTAGGAAAGAAAGTGGGAAGTATTAATCCTAGAGTTATAACTCCATTCAAGGACGTATTTATAGAACTTAATTCCACAAGAGGATATGAATAAGAGAATTTGTGATAGAGTGGATTCACGAACAATACGGCTCCTTCAAGGAGTAGGTACACACAAGTCTTTGTGACTCACGTCTTATTAAGACCATGTTTATGAGGACTCTTCAATATGGATGTACATATACAACAAGAGTACATTGGTTGTGCTAAGTAGTGACTTACTTGGTGACCTTAGGTTGATAGGGCAATAGCTGAATCGATGCCCCTCGACTCCACATCCCTAACGTACGTTGGTACCATGCCGATATACTATAGGATTTGGTGGTGCAGTGACATCAATAGGGACAAGGACAATCCCCTCTTTGCGATAGGTTCTACCAATCCCTCCACAGCTCAATACATTCTCCTAACAAGTCCTTGGGCAATCCTCTCGGACTCAATGGTG
>NW_017701292.1:0-1977 GCF_001879085.1 Nicotiana attenuata | reverse complement strand
CATATTTTGATGGTTCGTTTGATTATTTGCAGGTCATATGGCTCCCAAATGACAAAGGCGATCTGGAGGCCCATCCCAACGACCTACTTATGATGAGTCCAGATTCCAATCGGAACTGGCGGAGGACGACTTCAACGCCAAGGCTACAAAGACCTTTATCCATGAGATCCCGATTGATCGGGTAGCCCTCCGAGCCGAAAAGGTGGAGATGTATGAAGAAATACGGAGGCGGGAAATGGAATTCCTATTTAACGACCCTGCACCAGTTAACAAGATGCTGGTTCGAGAATTTTACGCCAACTGCCCATTGCACTTGGGTAGAGAGGTGATTGTTCGGGGTACGGTGGTCAATGCTAAAGTTCCAACAATTCGCCAGGTGTTGCGGCTGCCTCCGTTCACCAGTGACGTCGACTATTACCATGACAAACCAGGGGTGACATGGGAGGTCATGACGGATGTACTTTGCACAGGGGGGCAGCCCATCTGGATACATGACCAAATAACCCTCAACTCTAACTCTTTCACCCAGTTGGCCAAGTGTTGGCTGACTGTTATCTGCAGCAGGTTCCTGCCATCCAGCAATACAACGGACGTGAACTTCAATCGGGCACTGCTGACTTGGTGTTTTGTGACAGGAAAGGATTTTGATGTGGCCCGGATAATTGGTGATGAAATGGTCTTACGGGGACCGCTGCTGACAAAGGGATTCTATTTCCCTTCCTTGGTAACCACATTGTGCTTGATGAGAAACACCCCCACCAATCCTGCCGATGGAGATTTGCCACCCAAAGCAGCATTCAAAGCTTCTAGCATCAGAGTGGGCCGGGGAATAAGGATCACAATTGAGATAGATGACGAGGATAATGATCCGGTCCCTCTTGCTCCATCCAGGGGGTCCGCTGACAGTGCCGGACCATCTAGATACACTCATTCTGGGACTGGCCTATCCAGATCACAGTCCACCAGGCCTATGCTGCGGTCGATGGAAGAAGAGGTTGCAGATCTCCGCACCTCAGTGGATGGATTACACACAAGGATGGATGCTATGTCCCAGAGGCAATCCAGGACTGAGAGCCGATTCATGGCCTGGTTCCGTGCATTGGGGCGAGCCTGCCATGTCGACCCCAGCACTGTCTCCGACTCTGACTGAGTCTCAGGGAAGTCTTCTAACCCTTCTGCTCTTTACTTTATTTATATGACATGGGGACATGCCATGATTTTAAGTGTGGGGTGGGAGACTTGCTCTCTTTGTATGTTGTATTATGTATAGCTGTAATGTAGTGTAGCGTTAGTGTTAGGTCAAAGTCGGAACTAATTAGTTAAAAAAAAAAACAAAGTTAGAGGACTCTTCCTGATGACGGACTATGCGGACAGTACTCTTGAGGGAAGTAGTCCATGTAGAGATTTTTTTTTTATTTTATTTTCTTCTTTTAGGTAGTGTAGTACCTCCCCCTTGGTTTTTCTTTTGACCACGGTTCTTTTCCAAGGGTTTTTCTTGAACCGGGTTTGGTAGATTTTTTTTTCTTTTTGTAGTTTTAGGATTAGATGGGTGAAGGTCAGAATGTACCCCCAAATGTGCACACTTGCAAAAAGAACTTGAGAGTGGACGTCTAAGCTTGTTTGTGGACTCATAATATATGCCTTAATTTTGCACATCTTGTCTTGCTTGAACACTCGTATGATTGTGTTTATGAGCTGATTCGGAATGAGTTACATGCTAAGTGTGTGTGAGTTGTTACTTGCATCCTATGCTTGCATATGATACCTAGAACTTGCCCTGTGTGTTTGCAAAGCGAAATAGAAGTCGTTTGGTTTTAGAGATGATTGAGGCATTTCTTTGTGCAACCCTTTATACTTGAGAATCCACCTGTGCATATTACCATAGTTAACCCCTTTAAGCCTGAAGCCTGTTCTTTGATAACCCTATAATGATCTAAATCGCTGTGTTTGAATAAACTTAATTGTTTGAACCTTTAC
>NW_017701291.1:0-1977 GCF_001879085.1 Nicotiana attenuata | reverse complement strand
AAATTCTTAAAATAATTACTTCATATACCTTCTTTATCCAACAGTCACGATTATATAGGATAATATCCCTTAAATATAGCCATAACTAGAGGTAATGAATTGAATATTGCTATTTACCTCTCACCTATCAAAGCAATTACTCAAGTTTATCATATTCCTAGAAAATACGTTACCTTTTACAATACAAACTCTTAAAAGTAAGGAAATTAAATATGCATTCCATAATAAATAGCAGTATTTAATTTAAACCATAGATATTATTTAGTTTATATATTCAATATACATTTACAATAATATTCTTAAAATAAAGAGGCATATTCGTTTTTTTATATTGATACCATTTACTTTATATATTATTTAATTTAAAACATAGAGTATTCACTACATCTATGATAATATTCAATAACTACACAATGATATTCAAATTATATTATATTATTATTTCACTCACATATTCAACTTAATTTTTGATTTACAACTCAAAAGTATTCTAATGTGTATCGTAATATTCAAAATATAATACTAGAATATTCTATTGAAGTATCCAATTAAAATCTAATATTACATCAACATTACTAGAATATGCTGTTAAAGAGAAGTAGTATTCCAAATAATTTCTAACAATATACCAATATTTAATCATAAAATAGAACAAACTATTAATGCGATACTATTAAAGTGTGTTGGTTTGAATATTTTATTCTAATATTTTATTTTGGTTTGAATATTATATTCCATATTAGAATATTGCGATATGTTTGATTTGAATATTGTATACCAATTTAAAATATTGTGGTATGCTTGATTCGAATATCGTATTCTTTATTAGAATATTGTGGGATGCTTGATTTGAATATTGTACTACTATTTAAAATATTGTGGTATGCTTGATTTCTAACAATACCGAAAGCTTCTTTCCGCCATTGTTGTCACCAACATTTCGTCTTTTTAGACCCGGAACCCTAGTTTTTACCATGCCGTATTTTTTCCTACTAACTTTTATGCCATCATCCTTTTTGGATGCTTGAATTGAGATCGTAATTTCGCAATCTAGCATTATCATCCCTTTTGGAAGCCGATTCATAGATTGCATGTGAAGTTTCATCCAATAATTTCACTTCTCCCGATTGAATTTCAATGGGAGAAGAAACCTTATTGCCCTTTCCAAGTACTTTTTCAGTGCTATGGAATGCCAATTTTCTCTTCATCCTTTCCTTAACTTTTTGCGCTTGAGAGGAAAAACTTGAAAGAAGTGATTGTATGATCGAACCAGTAAGAAAGATTAGATGGGCACACGATGCTTACTACAAATTTGAGAAAGATATAATATTATTCCAATTAAGCGTTGATTGAAGATTACCTAGAAGAATCTGGGAGAGATAATCTAATCCCTTAAAAGGTGGGATATGTTTAATGGCATATAATGATATTAAAGATTTAAGAAGCAAATAAAGTTTTATAAAGTAGGTATAGAATGTAAAATAAATATTTTAAAAGTATATGGAGTTAACTGACGTTTTTAATGGGTAAACCACGTAGATTATACTTGTAAGTATACGAAGATTTGAAGGGTAAATTTTAAAAATAGCCAGATTTACAAATGGTCGTTCAAAAATAGCCCAATTTCAAAAGTAATCGAAATTTAGCCACTTTTTATATAAAGATAAATCTGAGCGAAAACACTGTTCAAAACCCGGAAATACTCCAGTATATTATGCTGGAGTTCCAGCATAAGTATACTTGAACTCCAACATATTATACTGGAGTTCCAGAATAAGTATGCTGGAACTCCAGCATAATATGATGGAGTTCCAGCATAAGTACACTAGAACTCCAGCATAATATACTGGAGTTCCAGCAAGTATATTGGTCCAGTATAATATACTGGAGTTTGGAGCACCGGTGCTCCAGTCTCCAGTATATTATACTGGAGCCAACAAAGTATACCGGTCCAGCATAATATGCTGGAGTTCATAC
>NW_017701290.1:0-1977 GCF_001879085.1 Nicotiana attenuata | reverse complement strand
CGTAAATCTCCCTACGCCAAAAAATCTTCAAAACTATCTACATTGTGTGAAGACTCAGTGTAGTTATTGTATATAAATTTGTAGCTTTTTATCATAATTTTTAGATGTTTACCTCCAAGTTCTATGTAATATTTGTATATAACTGTCAGTTGAATATAAATTACACAACAAAAAATAAGAAATAAATACTCCAATCGTAGAAATGTGTTATCCACAATTAATCTGCAAATTGTCTACAAAATTTTACAAAAACTACAAATTAACTACATTTAACCTACATTATAACTACAATCTGGAAACAATTTACAAATGGAAGTTCTTCAAGTTGGAATTGCCCACAACTACATTTCTTGTTTTCTAGACACACAATGTACCGCTTCACACCATCCAACACAGTATGTATATGATCTGTTGAAGCCCTCACCTACATTTTCAGAACAAACACAAAGAAAAAAAATTTACAATATTAAAAATATAGTATCTACAATATATCTACATTTTATCTACAACTTATCTACAAATTACCTACAAACTACAAGTAAACTACAATTTGCCTACAATTTATCTACAATCTGGAGACATTGTATATTAAAATATTTTTTTCCTGCACCAAATAAAGAACTTGTAGTCAAATTGTAGATATATGTAAATTTGTAGATAATATCATAAAACTAAAATTCTAAGCATTTTCGAACTACACAAACCTGCATTCTCATCTACCACAATGGCATCAACTTCAAAATCTCTAAATCCGCCATAGTTATCCCAATTCACATTCAATTTTAGCATTATTGGGATTTTTGACATGATTTCATGTAGTTGAGAGAAAAGAGATGAAGAACAGATATAGGTTCGACAATTTGAGTACTGAGGACGATGAAGAACAATTTTGAATTCTACAATTTGTATTGCATTGTTGAAGCTTCTGAAGCTCTGTGTTGTTTTTGAATTATAGTGAAAGAGAGAATTACGCAGCAATCAGATCTCTTTCCGTTTCAAATTTCGAATTTAATGTGGAAAGAATCAAACGCATATTTTGTGCCTTTTTTCGCGCGTTTTAAATGGCAGAATCTGCCTAATTATGGTATATAAATTGTAGTTAAAGTATGAACTGGGCTGGTAATTAACAAATTATGCACATTTTTGGTAATAAGATTTCATATATGGTATAGGAAGGAAAAAATCCCTTTGTATAATAGGACCCAAACTATGTCTTTATTAAAGTGGTTAAATTTGCGAAAATTATTGGGGTTTCGGCTCCGCGTAACAACTTAGTTCAATAATTGGCAGAAAATGGCCTATCTTTTAGCATTTGGCACACGTAGCCTAAATTTAATATTTAATGATCTTCTCTCTTCTAATGGTCCAACCATCACCTTAAAAATAGGCTTTTATTTTCTTTCTATTACAATTCGAAAATCTTATAAGATTTTCAGCAAATCTGTACAATCTTTTTTCTAGGTTTTTAAATTATTTCTCACAAGCATTAAAAATATTAAAAATTATAAATATATTTTGTATATCATAATGTATATCCAAGTGTATAATATAAAAATAATTATACTTTTTGTATCTCATATTGTATAACATGTTAAATAACGTGTATACCAACATATACATTGCAACTTTTATTTTTTCTTTTTTATGTATATCAAAATGTATATCAATTTTTTTCCTTTCGGTAGTTATCTATAATTTATTATTATCTTTATATTCAAGTGTATAAAACAAAACTAATTATGTAATTTGTATATAACAGTGTATAATGTATGAAGCAGGATTCCCATGGCCTACTTTTGAAGTTGGAATTTTTCATTCCTACTTAATAGATGAAACTAAGCAAATCTTTCTATAATTATTCACACAAAATCTATCCAGAAAAGGAAATATCCTGTTTGAATCGAAAGAGGAATGAATTTGGGTGAATACACATCTCAAGTAGTCAATAAAATGTACATATCACTATAATAATGAGTG
>NW_017701289.1:0-1977 GCF_001879085.1 Nicotiana attenuata | reverse complement strand
ATGATATATTGATATATTCCCGCAGCCAGGAGGAGCACGAGCAGCACCTTAGAGTGGTTCTTCAGACTCTGAGGGATAGTCAGTTATATGCCAAGTTCTTCAAGTGTGAGTTCTGGCTGAGTTCAGTTGCATTTCTGGGTCATATTGTATCATTAGAGGGTATTCAGGTGGACCCAAAAAAGATAGAGGCAGTCAAGAACTGGCCTAGACCAGCATCAGCTACAGAGATCCGGAGTTTCTTGGGGTTGGCAGGCTACTATCGACGGTTCGTGGAGGGGTTTTCATCCATTGCAGCCCCAATGACCTGATTGACCCAGAAGGGTGCCCAGCTCAGATGGTCGGACGAGTGGTGAGGTGAGCTTTCAGAAGCTCAAGACAGCTCTGACTACGGCACCGGTGTTGGTTTTGCCCACAGGTTCAGGGCCTTATACAGTCTATTGTGATGCTTCCCGTGTTGGGCTTGGAGCAGTGTTGATGCAGGAGGGCAAGGTCATTGCCTATGCTTCAAGGCAGTTGAAGATTCATGAGAAGAACTATCCAGTGCACGATTTAGAGTTGGCAGCGATTGTTCACGCATTGAAGATTTGGAGGCATTATCTGTATGGCGTGGCATGTGAGGTGTTCACGGATCACAAGAGTCTTCAGTACCTGTTCAAGCAAAAGGAGTTGAATTTGAGGCAGAGGAGGTGGTTGGAGTTGTTGAAGGATTATGATATCACCATTTTATATCACCCAGGGAAGGCCAATGTGGTGGACGATGCTTTGAGTAGGAAGTCAGCCAGTATGGGCAGTCTTGCTTATATTCGGGTCAGTCAGAGGCCGCTTGCCTCGGATGTTCGGGCTTTAGCCAATCAGTTCGTGAGACTGGACGTTTCTGAGCCCAGTCGTATGTTAGCTTGCACGGTCGCTCGTTCTTCATTATTGGAGCGTATCCGTGATCGGCAGTTTGATGATCCCCATTTGTGTGTCCTTAGAGACACAGTACAGCGAGGAGGTGCCAGGCAGGTTACATTAGATGCGGATGGAGTCTTGAGATTGCAGGGGCGAGTTTGTGTGCCCAATGTGGATGGGCTTCGAGAGTTGATTTTAGAGGAGGCCCATAGTTCCCGGTACTCTATTCGTTCGGGCGCCACGAAGATGTATCAGGATTTGCGGCAGCATTATTGGTGGCGTAGAATGAAGAAGGATATTGTAGTATATGCGGCTCGTTGCTTAAATTGTAAGCAGGTTAAGTACGAGCATCAGAGGACTGATGGTGTATTTCAGAGGATTGAGCTTCCCGAGTGGAAGTGGGAGCGGATTACAATGGACTTTGTTACTAGACTTCCACTGACTCGGAAGAAGTTCGACGCAGTTTGGGTCATTGTTGATAGGCTGACCAAGTCAGCACATTTCATTCCTGTGGCAGTCTCCTATTCTTCTGAGAGATTGGCTGAGATATACATTCGGGAGATTGTTCGCCTTCATGGTGTGCCCGTATCTATCATTTCGGACCGTGGTACGCAGTTTACCTCGCGCTTCTGGAGAGAAGTTCAGCGAGAGTTGGGCACACGGGTCGAGTTGAGCACAACATTTCATCCCCAGACAGACGGTCAGTCAGAGCGGACTATTCAGATTTTGGAGGATATGCTCTGAGCTTGTGTTGACTTTGGAGATTCGTGGGATCAGTTCTTGCCTTTAGCGAAGTTTGCCTACAACAACAACTACCAGTCGAGCATCCAGATGGCTCCTTATGAGGCTTTATATGGTAGGCGGTGTCGGTCTCCGGTTGGATGGTTTGAGCCGGGAGAGGCCCGGTTGTTGGGTACGGATTTGGTTCAAGAGGCCTTAGACAAGGTCAAGATCATTCAGGACAGGCTTCGTTCAGCTCAGTCTAGGCAAAAGAGTTATGCAGACCGCAAGGTTCAGCCTTATATACAAATAAGGGCATATAAGTCTTTAACTAAGTAAAAAAAGGGAAGTAATAGGAGAATGGGC
>NW_017701287.1:0-1978 GCF_001879085.1 Nicotiana attenuata | reverse complement strand
CCACTTTGCAAGTTGCTAGAGAAAGATGCCAAGTTTGTTTTTGATGAAAAATGCAATGAGGCCTTTGAACTTTTAAAGCACAAGTTGACCACTACCCCTATCATAACCGCACCTAATTGGAGTTTACCCTTCGAACTAATGTGTGATGCTAGTGATGTTGCAGTGGGGGGTGTTGGGTCAACAGGTTACAAAATGTTTCATACCGTGTACTATGCAAGTAAGACTATGAATGAAGCTCAATAGAATTACACGGTGACGGAGAAGGAGTTATTGGCCATTGTATTTGCCATGGAGAAATTTCGGCCTTATCTTATGGGGGCCAAGGTGATTGTGCACACGGACCATGCCGCCCTTCGGTATTTGATGACCAAGAAGGATTCCAAGGCAAGATTGATGAGATGGGTGTTACTTCTTCAAGAATTTGACTTAGAAATAGTGGACCGGAAGGGAAGTGAGAACCAAGTTGCGGACCATTTGTCCCGGTTGGAGGAAGAAGGGAGGCCATGTGACGGCCTTGAGATAAATGATACATTCCCCGACGAGCAACTTCTTTCTGTGTCAATGTGTGACATGCCATGGTTCGCGGACATCGCCAACTTCATTGTGACCGGAATTGTCCCGTGTGAGCTCTCTTCTAACCAAAGGAAGAAACTCAAGCGGGATAGTCTGGATTTTTATTGGGATGATCCGTACTTGTTTAAAATTCGCACGGATGGTGTGATTAGAAGATGTGTCCCGGAAGGTGAACAATGGAGCATTTTGGAGGCTTGTCACTCCTCCCCCTATGGTGGCCATCATGGAGGGGTGAGGACGGCTTCAAAGGTTTTGAGTTGCGGTTTCTATTGGCCGACTTCGTTTAAAGATGCTAGTGACTTGGTAAAGAGATGTGATGCATGCCAAAGAGCCGGCGGAATTTCAAAAAGGGATGAGATGCCTCTCAATACGATTCTCGAGGTGGATATTTTTGATGTTTGGGGCATCAATTTCATGGGTCCTTTCGTGAGCTCTTGTGGGAACACTTATATTCTCATGGCGGTGGACTATGTCTCAAAGTGGGTTGAAGCCGTGGCTTTACCCAACAATGAAGCCCGAAGTGTTGTGACATTCTTGAAAAAGAGTATCTTCACAAGGTTTGGCACCCCTCGTGCTATCATTAGTGATGGGGGGTCTCACTTTTGCAACAAGGCTTTCGACTCATTGCCTGCTAAGTATGGAGAAAATCACAAAGTGACCACCCCCTATCATCCTCAAGCTAGTGGTCAAGTAGAAGTCTCCAACCGAAAAATAAAGAGTATCTTGTCCAAGACGGTAAATGCTAATAGGACCGATTGGTCGAAAAAGTTGGATGACGCTTTATGGGCATACCGGACGGCTTACAAGACCCCAATTGGTATGTCCCCGTACCGGTTGGTATTTGGGAAAGCTTGCCATATTCCGGTAGAATTGGAGCACAAAGCTATGTGGGCCTTGAGAAAGTTGAACTTGGAATGGGATGTTGCAGCGAATCTCCATGTTGAACAACTTAATGAGCTTGATGAGTTTAGATTTCATGCCTACTCCAGCTCGTCCTTGTATAAGGACAAGATGAAGTATCTTAATGACAAATATGCTCGGGGTAAGGAATTCAAGGTTGGTGATATGGTTCTTCTTTTCAACTCCCGGTTGAGGTTATTTCCGGGAATGCTCAAGTCAAAGTGGAGTGGGCCATTTGAAGTTGTATGTGTGACTCCGTTTGGTGCTCTTGATCTCAAGAACAAGAATGGTGAAGTTTTCCGGGTCAATGGGCATCGTGTCAAGCATTATTTGGGGAAGTTTGATGACAGCCACGTGGTGGCACTCATTCATTTGAAGTGATGTGTTGGTAACATGCGTCGTGCCGCGACGTTAAATCAGGCGCTTCTTGGGAGGCAACCCATGTCTTTTTATTTCTCTTTGATTTTCTTTGTAGCTTAGGATTTTTGAGCTAATTGTTTGTGAG
>NW_017701286.1:0-1978 GCF_001879085.1 Nicotiana attenuata | reverse complement strand
CGTACGTACGTACGTACGTACGTACGTACGTACGTACGTACGTACGTACGTACGTACGTACGTACGTACGTACGTACGTACGTACGTACGTACGTACGTACGTACGTACGTACGTACGTACGTACGTACGTACGTACGTACGTACGTACGTACGTACGTACGTACGTACGTACGTACGTACGTACGTACGTACGTACGTACGTACGTACGTACGTACGTACGTACGTACGTACGTACGTACGTACGTACGTACGTACGTACGTACGTACGTACGTACGTACGTACGTACGTACGTACGTACGTACGTACGTACGTACGTACGTACGTACGTACGTACGTACGTACGTACGTACGTACGTACGTACGTACGTACGTACGTACGTACGTACGTACGTACGTACGTACGTACGTACGTACGTACGTACGTACGTACGTACGTACGTACGTACGTACGTACGTACGTACGTACGTACGTACGTACGTACGTACGTACGTACGTACGTACGTACGTACGTACGTACGTACGTACGTACGTACGTACGTACGTACGTACGTACGTACGTACGTACGTACGTACGTACGTACGTACGTACGTACGTACGTACGTACGTACGTACGTACGTACGTACGTACGTACGTACGTACGTACGTACGTACGTACGTACGTACGTACGTACGTACGTACGTACGTACGTACGTACGTACGTACGTACGTACGTACGTACGTACGTACGTACGTACGTACGTACGTACGTACGTACGTACGTACGTACGTACGTACGTACGTACGTACGTACGTACGTACGTACGTACGTACGTACGTACGTACGTACGTACGTACGTACGTACGTACGTACGTACGTACGTACGTACGTACGTACGTACGTACGTACGTACGTACGTACGTACGTACGTACTTACGTACGTACGTACGTACGTACGTACGTACGTACGTACGTACGTACGTACGTACGTACGTACGTACGTACGTACGTACGTACGTACGTACGTACGTACGTACGTACGTACGTACGTACGTACGTACGTACGTACGTACGTACGTACGTACGTACGTACGTACGTACGTACGTACGTACGTACGTACGTACGTACGTACGTACGTACGTACGTACGTACGTACGTACGTACGTACGTACGTACGTACGTACGTACGTACGTACGTACGTACGTACGTACGTACGTACGTACGTACGTACGTACGTACGTACGTACGTACGTACGTACGTACGTACGTACGTACGTACGTACGTACGTACGTACGTACGTACGTACGTACGTACGTACGTACGTACGTACGTACGTACGTACGTACGTACGTACGTACGTACGTACGTACGTACGTACGTACGTACGTACGTACGTACGTACGTACGTACGTACGTACGTACGTACGTACGTACGTACGTACGTACGTACGTACGTACGTACGTACGTACGTACGTACGTACGTACGTACGTACGTACGTACGTACGTACGTACGTACGTACGTACGTACGTACGTACGTACGTACGTACGTACGTACGTACGTACGTACGTACGTACGTACGTACGTACGTACGTACGTACGTACGTACGTACGTACGTACGTACGTACGTACGTACGTACGTACGTACGTACGTACGTACGTACGTACGTACGTACGTACGTACGTACGTACGTACGTACGTACGTACGTACGTACGTACGTACGTACGTACGTACGTACGTACGTACGTACGTACGTACGTACGTACGTACGTACGTACGTACGTACGTACGTACGTACGTACGTACGTACGTACGTACGTACGTACGTACGTACGTACGTACGTACGTACGTACGTACGTACGTACGTACGTACGTACGTACGTACGTACGTACGTACGTACGTACGTACGTACGTACGTACGTACGTACGTACGTACGTACGTACGTACGTACGTACGTACGTACGTACGTACGTACGTACGTACG
>NW_017701285.1:0-1978 GCF_001879085.1 Nicotiana attenuata | reverse complement strand
GCAATGAAGGAGATGAAACAACTACCTGTTCGTTGAAGGTCAAAATACCTCATCATGTGAGAAGTACAACTCCTGATGATGCGGATGATGAACACGTTATTAAAATGGTCAAAATCTTGAGAGTGCAACGAAGAAAAATTATCAATCACCTCTCAAGACAAGACCGGGTGGTGACAGAATTGAAGCAGACGATTTTGGTTGTTCAATAATTCTAATGGAGGAGTTCGGATTTCTCCTAGTGTGCCTGCAAATCAAACAATTCAAAGAACCGGAAACGATGCTCCAAGGGAGGAGTTCGGTTTTAACGAGGCAGGTGGTACCTGTAGTGGATCCGGGAATGACAACAATGCTAACGACCCTTTTAAAACCGAGCTCATGAGATTCATGATGGAAATAAATGAACGAATGGACCAAAATGCTAAATAATTTCATGCTCAGATGGATCAGATCCCGGGAGTGCCACCGGTGCTAAAGAGATCGGATTCCAAGAAGTATAAGCAGTTGTCGTTCAAACCAAGTCCGACCCTAGAGTTGATTCCAAAAAGGTTTATGATGTCGGATATTTCGAAGTAATATGGGACTTCAGATACATAGGTGCATATCACGACCTACACTACGGTCGAAGTCAATCAAGAAAGAGTGGAAATTTCTCAAAGACACGTGGACCAGGGGATAAATTAAGAGATAAGAATTGTACGAAATGGTACAGGTCCGTACTAGACTGTTATATACCTGTACCAATAGAATTCTTTACTACAATTAGGAATGTACTATATTGGGGTTTCCTCCTCCTATATAAAGGGGACCCCAATCATTTTGTAAGATCATCTGATATTATTCTCATAGAACATTCAGCTCTGTCTTTCTCGTTTAACGTGCTCAACAATTATTCTTCAAATTTATGGTCTTTACTTTATCGTTCATACTTTATTTTTCTAAGCAGACCTCGAGGTCCCTGGGATAACCTGGCTCGAGGTCCCTATTGCTCCAGATACATTAATTGGGTTCAACTTTTCTTCTTACTTAGGCTTAATATTACGTGTATAATCACTAGTATTAGAATATATCACATATCTTTAAAACCACAAATTATTTTTAATTGTTACTTACATTTTCTCGAGGTAAACACTCATGCCCAAACTTATGTTCGAAGCATGCACCTAATTTTAATGTAAATTTTTTGATGGCTGATTCAATTTAATAAAGCTGTTCATTTGAGTTAAAAATTAACTATATAAATTTTAAAACTTACTACTGTATTAAATATTAAGTCATACTGTCAAAATTACCTATAGCATATACCCCTCCTAAAAATGATCCCCTTTCCGTCTCAAAAATACCTCAAAACGGGCATGAAAATAGCTGTTTGCCCATTTCCCATGCCTTTTTCTTTTTTCTTGGCATATCCCATGCCTCAAAAGTCAAAGTAGAAATTATGCATGCTAATTTTAAGTGTGTGTTTAATTCGTTCCTTTTTCTAAAAGAAATATGGAACAATGTTATATGTGATAAACCGTATTAGCAGTATATGTTTCGTATATTATACATATATAAACCTTGTATGTGATATAGTATTGCAAATGTAAATACTGTATTAGCAGTATAAATAGAGTATATTAATAGAAGAATGAGTTATTAACAAAAAATGGAAGCAAAAGATTAATATTCAGTAGCAAATTTCAATGCAAATGGATGAGAATCACGTTTGTAATAACCCAACAAATCTCCTCCTTTTTCTAAGTACCACATTTATAAGGGAAAACTACATATGTGTACCACAAAAAGAAACTATTTACCAATAATAAGCCACTTAGTCATTCTATCAAAATAGCTTTAGAAATTACTATTAACATACAATATTCAAAAAAACATAGGCAAAAAAGATTTTTTTTCCAATGGGTATTGCCAGAATTCGTTGAAAACACATAGATGAAGCAATATATAAAATTTGAGGAAGATTGAATGTGAATTGGACTAG
>NW_017701284.1:0-1978 GCF_001879085.1 Nicotiana attenuata | reverse complement strand
AACGAACGGGGAACGGATTGAAATTTTTTTATTAACGGCTTATCGGTTTGGGGCGGATTATTTAATTTTCTTAACGGCTAATCCGTTAACCCGTTAAGAATATATATATATATATATATATATATATATATATATATATATATATATTATATATATTATATATATAAAAATAAAAAAAAAACCTTGAATAATCGAAAACAAAAACCCTTGACCGGTTGACCCATCTGTCTCTATAGTCTATTCTCTAAAACTAACGCATTCCTAAATAATCAAAAGACAAAATCATTCAAGGGTGAAAGTGAGAGCAGGTCCAATGGTGACAACTTCTTAAATGGCGTTGCGTATGAAGATGAACCGGATTCTGTTCTCAGTAATTAATCAAAAAGAAGGAAATACAGCAGGCATACTGCAAACCAAATTCTAGAGCTCGAAACGTGTGTATCATTCCAATTTCTATTTTACTTGTTAATTTTGTTTATATTAGTTCCAATTTTTGTTCATTTGTCTGTCACAGTGCTTTCAAGAAGAATCCACATCCTAACGAAAAAGTAAGACTAGAACTTGGAAAGAAACTGTCTATGGACAGCAAGCAGGTGAAGTTTTGGTTCGTGTGACTGTGTGAGAGTTTACTGTTTAGCTGTATTATCTTGAGCAGTCATGAACTTTAGGAACTGGGGACTGACTCGGAACATGAACACTTATTTTCAATTTTATAAATCTAGAATCATTGATAATTTTGCTAGGCTGATAAACCGCCCGATAACCGTCCGATAAGAGCTAAACCGATACCAATCCGCCCGATACCTTATCGGGTGGCTAGCGGATTAATACATTTAAAAGCCGATAACCGATAAGCCAAAACGTTAAGAGTAAATAACCGCCCAATACGCCCGATAAGCAGCCCTAATTTGATGTTGATTGATAATAGGCTAAATTGTATAGTTTGGCCTACATTCGGGCTCTAACTTAAGGATTCTTTACTGTTGTAAGTATGTAAATAATGCAAAAAATTAGCTCTAACGGTGACTTTGGTGTTTCATAGGAGTGCAATAATCAAATGAGGGCATATGATGGTGATCCGGGCAAAAATTGGAGTGAATGGACGAAAATTGGAGCAAAGCGCATTTGGCAGTGGAAAACCCCACTAGCGCGGGCATTAGCGCGCCCGCGCTAGCCAAGCAGCCCAAAACAGTAGGAAACCCCACTAGCGCGGGCTTAGCGCGGCCTTAGCGCACCCGCGCTAGTCCAGATGCGGGAACAGTAATTTTAAAAGGGCAATTCCGGAAGTCCAGGCAAATCTACACAGACTATAAAAGGTTTGACAAGTCCAATAGAGAAGGAGAGTTCGAGTTTTGGAAAAGAAGCGAGAGAGGCAAGGAGGCAACTTAGAACACAATCTTTTATCTCCTTACTTTGTTCTTCTATCAATGACTATGAATTCTTTTGTAGTTGTTATCGTTGTTATGAGTAGCTAAATACTTTAATCTAAGGTTTTGGTGAAACCCGTTGGGGATGACTTGGTTGTTATATTAATATAGTTTTGAATTGGTTTTTAATCTCTATTTGTTCATCTATGTTTTGATTGTGGTTAATTGAAAGGGACCTCAATTATCCGTCCCTATTTAGTATGTATCTGCTTGAGAGAGAGTGCATATTTAGGTAGTTGTTTGAACAACATCACTCCCGGAGTATAGACGAGAGTCATAACCGAGGGTTTAGAGGTTGGATTAGAGATAACGATACCTCGGGTGCAATCTAAGTGAACTGTAATGTGAATCTAGCTAGCGTTGCTTGAGAGAGTGCGTCTAGTAAATTATCATAATTGCTTGAGAAAGATTTATGATAGCTGGAGAGTTCATGATTGATAGAGATAATAAGTCACAGTTATAAGACATATACAACCAAGGAAATCAACAACGGGTGAAACCATTACCTTAAACCTTATTCCAATTGTTTACACATCAAGCATAGTTAACTT
>NW_017701283.1:0-1978 GCF_001879085.1 Nicotiana attenuata | reverse complement strand
GTGGTTTGTGGGATTTGAGACAGCATGGTCTCGTATTGCAAGGCCACTCGGGATGAATGCGGGTTGAGTGTGTTATGTGTTGAAGGAAGATATTATTATTTTAAGGCAATTAAGGATAAATTTGAAAAGGTTGGATTGGTTAGCCATAGTTGAATTGGCATATTGGTGGCAGTGATCAGTTCCTTCAGTGTGATTAAAGTATGCAAGTGATTTGTGACGGTACGTGTGAGGCTTGTCGACCGCCATAATTGATTTTATTCGGAAGTATTCTAGTATTATGGCTTGTTATGTGTAGGCGGATCCCGGAAGGGCTATGGTGGCTTAGACCACTACTTGAAGGTTGCATATTCTACAGTCATGAAGATATTACTTGTGTGTTGCCATGGTTCTCTTAGAATGAGTTAAGTAAAAAGTGTTTATATGATGAAGTGTTTACCCTATTAGTGAGTCAGGAGTTATGATAAAACTCTGGCAGTATCGTATATTGGCATGTTAGGTGCAGTGAGCGGTATGAAATTCGAAGGTGAGGATCAAGGTTGCGGCTTGGTGTTGACAAGGGTGTCACGAGCTCGGATGAGAATGAAAGGGGTTTGAATGATTAAAGTAAGCTGGTATTGTCTTCAGCGTTACCTGGGATCAGTGTTTTGTGGAAGAGGCCTTGCATCCTGGTTATGGATTCTTGATCGCTTTTCAGCGTTTGTGCGGCCGGTGGTA
Source organism: Nicotiana attenuata (assembly GCF_001879085.1). Classification (NCBI taxonomy): domain Eukaryota; kingdom Viridiplantae; phylum Streptophyta; class Magnoliopsida; order Solanales; family Solanaceae; genus Nicotiana; species Nicotiana attenuata. The sequence continues at coordinate 1,264 of NW_017701283.1, read as the reverse complement.
TGGATGTGTAGACTTGTTATCTGTAACGGAAGATCGTGGGAGCCTGTCCCACGGGAAGATTCTATATGTGTGGCATGTAGTTACTTGATTGATTGAAGAATGAAACCGAGCGTGAAGATTATGGTGATATCATTACTTTGAGAATTTATGCCTGGAGAGCACTCGGATTATTGGGTTGTGGACTGTGGGGGATTACTTCGGTTATAATGGTCGTTCTTGTGTGTTATGGGAAAAAGGAGTTATTATGGACCCATAAAAGATTATTGGCCTAGTTTGGTACGATCAGAATCAGCTTGAGGTCTGTGGATGGATCTAAATATGAATATGGGCTCTATATCGGGCTGAATGTTTCATTTCAGCACAGCGCTCCTTATGGAGAAGTATTCAGACGTTGGATGTTATTTTGTCGTCGGCTATTTCATGTAATGTTATATTGTGCCGCGTGAGTTGTGAACAGCTCGATAATGTTCTTATGTGTTGAGGTTCCGCGTAGCGATGGTGTTATGTGAGCAGGATGGCTCTTTAGTTTCAGAACATATATCGCACCTCAGTTGTGCTTGAGTTTGTTAGCTCATGGCGCTATATGTCCCCTCAAGGATGGTATTATGCACTTAGCGTGCTTGTGGCCGATATTCGGTATCTTGTTGTAATGAGCAATTTAGCTCGATGTGTATCTTCTTATGTGAGTTTTATGTGCACATCGGGTTGCACGCCCCAACGGTGTGATGATAATTACAGTCCCTTATATTCTATTTTGTGTGTTTTGTTTCCATTTTCGGAGGTGAGTTCATATTGGCTGCGTGAGTGGATTAGTCCCTTTCAGAACTCGTCTTTCTTATGTATCATGTTCGAGTGGGTAGCCTATTGGCACGTTGTGGCATCATGTGAGACTTTTGGTCAAGTCTGGGGTGGCTGTTGCCTGAGCAAGATAAGGTTATTGGATCTAGGATCAGTGCAATCGGATTGTATGAAGTATATTAAAGAGCAAAGATCATTATTGGGTTCAGAATGAGGTAATGTTCTTGTCAGGAGTGTAGCCTCAATGATTTGTTGACCCAGCAGTTGGTTATGAATTTCTGCATGTCTCTTTTGTCGTGGCAGTATTGTAAAAGTTGGAACACGACTTAAATGTATCATGAGGTGCATTGTGAGCATCAGATTCGGGGAATGTCAACTATTATGATCAGAGAACGTTATTATGGTCCTGTGAATAACGTGGTGCATAGTGTGAATTCAGCAAAGGTATGTAATCTTGTGTCGGTGC
>NW_017701282.1:0-1979 GCF_001879085.1 Nicotiana attenuata | reverse complement strand
AAAATGATTTTATTGATTAAATGGTAAATTCAGGAGTTGTGTTGGCTGTCCTGGTTTCACGATAGGCGCCATCACGATCGGGTCAGTTTTAGGGTCGTGACAAGTTGATATCAGAGCCCAGGTTACGTAGGTCTCACGAGTCATGAGCAGGTTTAGTAGAGTCTCACGGATCAGTACGGAGACGTCTGTATTTATCCTCGGGAGGCTGCAGAACCTTTAGGAAAAACTTCACATCCTTGAATTTCTTATCGTGCGTCCATTGATTCAGCTTGAAATATAACTCTTTGAATTCTTTCCACGCGTTTGTATGCGCACATGAGCGCTCGATATCAGCTGTGCATCGACGGCTTGTGATTTCCCGAATTGAGGGGCGAGATGTGATTTCTGTGTGTTGATGTTTGGCCGGTCTAGAGGACTTGAGGCCGGGTTTTGCCTTAAGCTTGAGCACTGAGGTGCTGGTTGTGTGGGCATGTTTCTGGATCTATATGTTCTGTTGTGTCCCTATTAAGGGAAGTGATGACGGGATAGCTACGTGATGAGGGCGATGTGACTGCGAGATGTGTTCATATGAACTGAATGAGACGAGAAGGGTCTGCTTTGGGGCAGCAAGAACTATTTGGTGCTTGATTTCCATCAAGATCTGATGTATAGCCCCGAGTTATGGGTGTTATGAAGGATCATTTCATGTTGCCTAGTTGGGAAGTGAAGTTGATTTCACGTTGTGATATGAGTTCAGACTCAGGAAGATTAAAGGACTGCGTAATGTTTATGACGGTGGAAGGGTATAAAGAGATGTTAGTTTAAGGCGAAGCAGGTGGGTTATCTCTTGCGGAGTGTTCTGAAGTTTGTGTGATCCTTATGTTGTTGTTGGAAGATCTCCTTTACCAGTGAAGTATATGTGTTGCAATTTAAATTCGGGGTCGCTTAAGAGAGTGGGCTTGACTGTACGAGGGTGAACGCGAAATTCGCAGAAGAGTTGAAGTACTAGATGGTCTCTGTTGCACGAGCTTATGAAGGATTGAGTTTAATCTCACTATGGTATTTTGGCAGTAATAGAGTATATGCATTATGAGTAATTGTGTGTTTTGATCTATGGCTTTGAGCCAAGTGGGGGAGTCTGCTATTGATTAGTTAATTGCACGGTCATGTGCTATATTAGTTCCAGTTGGAGGCGTACTGGTGAATCAGTTATGCTTTCGGAGGTTAAGACCGAGGATGGCTCGAGTAAAGGAAATTTCAATACATTTTATGTTATGCTTTATGGGTGTATGAGAATCACGGGGTGGCTTGAGTTGTTATTGGTAAAGGATGTACGGTGCATAGAACATGAAGTTGCTTGGTTGCATTGAGGTGAGGTTAAATTGTGCGGTGTTGGGGTGCTAATGGAGCACAGGTCGTCCGATCCGTTTGATCGGTCTAATTGCGGTTCGAGTAGAGTGGTTCTAAAGGGTTCAAGATCTTACCTGTAATAATTAGAGATTTTCAAGTTGTATGTTTAGCTAGAAACTGAGGTTTGCATTGGAGGATGTAAAGACTCACGGTATCTCTATATCATTATGGGATTCTATATACTAGTAGCACGAAGGCGAAGGTAAGCTTTGGATTCGCAGGAAGTCTCTTCAGGGTAGGTATTTTGAATGTGGTGTTTTTGGGAATATTTAAGAGAATATTCAGCAGCTTATGAGCCTTAGACGGTGTGGTTTCATGCTTGGGTCTCGTGGGGTGAGTCTGGGTTGAGGAAATTGTGGTGTTATAGTGAGAAGAAGTATCAAGTTGAAGGTGAATCAGAAGGAACTTGGATAGATGGGATAGCTTGGTAGTAGGCCGGATCGACATGGTAAGGATATGATTAGTTCTTTGGGCGCTTACGAGGTGATGATTTTCTACAGGTGTTTTCGTGGCAATGCTCTTGGGTTTTCGTGATCTGCGTAGCTTGGTTGAGTTAGAACGATTCAGTCCTGACAGTTTGGTTTTGTGCA
>NW_017701281.1:0-1979 GCF_001879085.1 Nicotiana attenuata | reverse complement strand
AGCAGATCAGCACGAGGAAGGAAATCCTTGTCCTCAGCCTTTCCTGTCTAACGCTTCAATCATGGTGGCCAGAGAAATGATTAGACATGGTTTCAGGCCAGGAAAAGGGTTGGGAAAAGCCTTACAAGGAATATCTGAGCCAGTAACTCTACCCGCAACAGAAAAGTTCTTCGGAGTAGGCTTCCACCCTACCCCAGATGATGAGAAATGGGCTGAAGAAAGAAAGAAAGAAGGATGGGTTCTGCCACAGCCATTGCCATATCTCTACGATACTTTTGTCAAGACCAAGTATGGCAAAGAAAAGAATGACGAGTTGTTCACAGTTGAGGAAATCGAAGACATATGTGGAGCTATGAGGCAAATGCTTTATGAAACCAACATGGTCCAACCAGGAGAAGGGACTAGCACCGCTGAAATGCTCTATGTGGGGCCAGATGCTAAACTCAAAAACTGGAAGGCTACGCCATTCCCGATAAGGCGAAAGTCCCGGTAGACTAGCCCTGCCACCTTTTCTACATCTCGAGTTATTTCAGGGTGTAGCTCGGGTGTCTTTTTAGTTTCATGTCTTTTAAATTCCTGAATGTAAACCCTGTTATCTTTCCAATTCCAAGAAATGAAATCAGTATTTCATCTTCCATCTTTCTTTTCTTTCTAATTTTGGATTGTTTTTCCTTTTTCATCTTTTCTTTTCAGTTATAATAATGCAGCTTTAAATAACATGACATGCTTGCGGACTCCATGCCCGGACTCAAACATGCTGTTTAATTGTGAAATAATGAATCAAGAACCGGAATATGATGAGGAAGAGGCTTTTAGGGAGATCAACCGAGAATTGGACCAATTTGAGAACAAACCTAAGCCAAACCTGAATGACACTGAACCGGTTAATTTGGGAACGGCAGAAGAAATAAAGGAAACCAAAATAAGCATCCACACAGACCAACACACTCGAGATGCAATAATTCAGCTCCTGTTCGAATTTAAAGATGTGTTTGCTTGGTCGTATGACGACATGCCAGGACTAAGTATGGACCTAGTGGTGCACAAATTGCCGATCTACCCTGATTGTCCTCCAGTACAGCAAAAGCAAAGGAAGTTCAAAACTGATATCAGTGATAAGATCAAAGAAGAAGTCACAAAACAGTTGAAGGCGGGGGTAATTCGAGTGGTCCGATATACCACGTGGTTGGCCAATGTGGTTCCAGTACCCAAGAAAGATGGGAAAACCCGGGTGTGTGTAGATTACCGAGATTTGAACAGGGCAAGTCCCAAAGATAATTTCCCGTTACCTAACATTCACATCCTTGTTGATAACTGCGCCAAACATGAAATACAGTCTTTCGTGGACTGTTACGCAGGATATCACCAAGTGTTGATGGATGAAGAGGATGCCGAAAAGACAGCTTTCACTACACCATGGGGAACCTACCGTTATCGGGTCATACCGTTTGGGCTGAAGAATGCTGGGGCAACTTATATGAGGGCCATGACCACCATCTTCCACGATATGATGCATCAAGAAATAGAGGTGTATGTGGATGATGTAATCGTTAAGTCACGAACTCAGAGTTATCACGTTCGAGATTTGAGAGAGTTCTTTGAACGGTTGCGCAAGTATGATCTGAAGTTGAATCCAGCTAAATGTGCTTTCGGAGTCCCATCGGGCAAGCTCTTGGGTTTCATAGTCAGCAGGAGAGGTATTGAGTTGGATCCAACAAAGATAAAGGCCATTCGAGATTTACCTCCTCCAAGAACTAAGAAGGAGGTGATGAGTTTACTGGGCAGGTTAAACTATATCAGTCGGTTCATCGCTCAATTGACTACCACCTGTGAGCCCATATTCAAGTTATTGAAGAAAGATGCGGCTATCAAGTGGATGTCCGAGTGTCAAGAGGCCTTCGATAAAATCAAGGAATATTTGTCAAATCCTCCAGTATTGGTCCCACCAGAGCAGGGACGACCTCTCTTCTTGTATCTGA
>NW_017701280.1:0-1979 GCF_001879085.1 Nicotiana attenuata | reverse complement strand
CTGTTCATGATTTAGAGTTGGCTGCTATCGTTCATGCCTTGAAGATTTGGAGGCATTATCTATATGGTGTATCTTGTGAGGTATATACGGACCATCGCAGTCTTCAGCACTTGTTTAAGCAGAAGGATACTAATTTGAGGCAGCGGAGATGGCTTGAGTTACTCAAGGATTATGATATTACCATCCTGTATCATCCCGGGAAGGCCAATGTAGTGGCCGATGCTTTAAGCCGGAAGTCCATTAGTATGGGTAGTTTGGCGTACATTCCAGTTGGGGAGAGGCCCCTTGCACTTGATGTTCAGGCTTTGGCCAATCAGATGGTGAGGTTAGATATTTCCGAGCCCAGTCGGGTGTTGGCTTGTATGGTTTCACGATCTTCTTTGTACGATCGCATCAGAGAGCGCCAGTATGATGACCCGCATTTGCTTGTCCTGAAGGACAGGGTCCAGCATGATGATGCCAGAGATGTGACCATTGGAGATGATGGTGTGTTGCGGATGCAGGGCCGGATTTGCGTGCCCAATGTGGATGGGCTCCGGGAGTTGATATTAGAGGAGGCCCACAGCTCGCGGTATTCGATTCATCCGGGTGCCGCGAAGATGTACCAGGATTTGAAACAGCATTACTAGTAGAGAAGGATGAAAAAGGATATTGTGAATTATGTGGCTCGATGTCTCAACTGTCAGCAGGTCAAATATGAACACCAGAGACCCGGCGGTGTACTCCAGCGGATGGATATTCCGGAGTGGAAATGGGAGAATATTACTATGGATTTTGTGAGTGGTCTTCCTCGTACCTCGAAGAAGTTTGATTCGATTTGGGTGATTGTGGATAGGCTGACCAAGTCCGCACACTTCATTCCTGTATGCACTACCTATTCTTCGGAGCGGTTAGCAGAGATTTTTATCCGAGAGATTGTGTGGTTGCATGGGGTCCCAGTTTCTATTATATCAGATAGAGGTACCCAGTTTACTTCTCAGTTCTGGAGAACATTTCAGCGAGAGTTGGGTTCACAGGTAGAGTTGAGCACAGCATTTCATCCTCAGACGGACGGGCAGTCCGAGCGTACTATCCAGATATTGGAGGACATGTTGCGTGCCTGTGTTATTGACTTTGGAGGTTCTTGGGCGGAATTCTTGCCACTTGCAGAGTTTGCTTATAACAACAGCTATCAATCCAGCATTCAGATGGCGCCGTATGAAGCCTTATATGGGAGACGGTGTAGATCTCCGGTTGGTTGGTTTGAGCCCGGCGAGGCTAGATTATTGGGGACAGAGTTAGTGCAGGATGCCTTAGAGAAGGTAAAAGTGATCCAGGAGAGACTTCGTACAGCTCAGTCGCGCCAGAAGAGCTACGCGGACCGGAAGGTTCGAGATGTATCTTATGCAGTGGGCGAGAAGGTCTTGTTGAAGGTTTCGCCTATGAAAGGCGTTATGAGATTTGTAAAGAAAGGGAAGCTGAGTCCAAGGCGTTAAGAAGATCTTAAGAAGATTTTTCTGATATGTTTACCTTTCTTGGTATATTGCATTAGATAAACAAGGTTACCGCACCCGAGGACTTACGTACATACATACATTAATATAAGCGACGCAAATCTTTTTCTTACAAGGGAATTTTTTTATTTTTTTGGACTCTTTAACGGCATCTTTATCACTACAAAATTGAAAGAAAAATTAGCCTTTTAATAGCTACAAGAACAATTCACGATATCTTTGGAAACTTTCATTACATCAATTTTTTATAGGGTACAAAATGTTAAGAAGATCTTTTACACATGGGTTCCAAAATCTACCCTTTTTTTTTCAAGTTACACATGCATGCTCATGCGAAATAATTATTATTAGTTTAAAAGTAACTTGATCATGTAAAAGTCATGGTTCGAGCTTTAGGAATGTAAGTTTTTCTTTGGTAGAAAGCGTTTTATCTTCTTGGTGGGCTTACTCAGTGTAAATTCGGATTAGTCGGCGTAGTGAGTTTTG
>NW_017701278.1:0-1980 GCF_001879085.1 Nicotiana attenuata | reverse complement strand
GTTTTTTATGGGTATATAAGCAATTGCTCTTCTTCTAGCTCTTAAAGAGTTGAGAAGAAGGCAAGCCTCGCGTCGTCGTCGCTCGCTCGGCTTCGGCTGATTCGGATTCGGATTCGGATTTGGTCAAATGATTGATTGATTAATTTTTTGGACCAAATTTATTTGTTAATAGTAATCTTAGTATTTTTACTAATAGAAATTTCATTGAAGGTCTTGTCACAAATGAAGCATTCCAAGTAGCGGGGATGATTGAGAAGTTGCCTCCTTTGTGGAAGGACTTCAAAAACTACTTGAAACACAAATGCAAGGAGATGTCCCTTGAAGATCTCATTGTTCGGTTGAGAATCGAAGAGGACAACAAAGCTGCTGAAAAGAGAGGCCGTGGAAACTCAACAATAATGGGAGCTAATATTGTTGAAGAGAACAAAAAGAGGAAGAAGGCTTCTGGACCAAAATACAACCCAAGCAAGAAGCGGTTCAGTGGAAATTGCTACAACTGTGGAAAAGCCGGATACAAATCTACGGAGTGTCGTGCTCCGAAGAAAGACAAGAAGAAGGTTCAAGCAAACATGGTTGAAAAGCATGATGATGTTGATGACTTGTGTGCCATGCTTTCCGAATGCAACTTGGTGGGCAATCCTAAAGAGTGGTGGATTGATTCTGGAGCCACTCGCCATGTTTGTGCTGTTAGAGAAGCTTTTGCTACTTATGCTCCTGTTGGACCCGATGAGACGCTTTCTATGGGGAATGCTGCAAAGGCCAAGATTGAAGGATGTAGAAAAATATTTCTCAAAATTACTTCCGGCAAAGTGGTGACTTTGAACAACGTCCTTCATGTTCCCGAGATTAGGAAGAATTTAGTCTCTGCTGGACTTCTTGTTAAGAATGATTTTAAATGTATTTTTGTTTCCGATAAGGTTGTAATAAGTAAGAACGAAATGTTTGTAGGAAAAGGTTACCTCACTGAGGGCCTTTTCAAGCTGAATGTAATGGTTGTTGAAAATAATAATAAAATCTCAGCTTCGCCTTACTTACTTGAGTCAAATGAATTATGGCATATACGTTTGGGTCATGTTAATTATAAAATCTTGCGGAAAATGATTAATTTGGAAGTATTGCCTAAGTTTGAATGTGACAAATTAAAATGTCAAGTATGTGTGGAATCTAAGTATGTTAAACATCCTTATAAGTCAGTTGAAAGGAATTCAAATCCTTTACACTTAATTCACACAGATATTTGTGACATGAAGTCAATACCATCTCGCGGTGGAAAGAAGTATTTCATAACCTTTATTGACGATAGTACTCGATATTGCTATGTTTACTTACTTAATAGTAAAGATGAAGCAATAGACGCATTCAAGCAATACAAAAATGAAGTTGAAACGCAACTTAACAAGAAAATCAAAATGATAAGAAGTGATAGGGGTGGTGAATATGAATCTCCTTTTGAAGAAACATGTTTAGAATATGAAATTATTCATCAAACTACGGCCCCTTACACGCCCCAATCCAATGGGATTGCAGAAAGAAAGAATCGTTCATTAAAGGAGATGATGAACGCATTATTGATAAGTTCTGGTTTGCCACAGAACTTGTGGGGGGAAGACGTTCTTACAGCTAGCTGAATACTAAATCGAGTACCCCATAGCAAAACACAATCCATTCCATATGAAAAATGGAAATGAAGGAAGCCCAACTTGAATTATTTTAAAGTGTGGGGATGTTTGGCAAAAGTGCAAGTTCCTAAACCCAAAAGGGTAAAAATAGGACCGAAAACCGTTGATTGTGTTTTCATAGGATATGCGACTAATAGTAAAGCATATCGATTTCTGGTTCATAAATCAGAAAATCCCGACATTCATAATAATACGGTTATAGAATCAGATAATGCTGAGTTCTTTGAAAATATATATCCGTATAAAAAGGAATGTGAGTCAATTGGTGAAGGATCTAAACGACCTCGGGAAGAAACAAAAG
>NW_017701277.1:0-1980 GCF_001879085.1 Nicotiana attenuata | reverse complement strand
GTATAGTTTAGAGTAAGGATCGGGATAGTCTAAGATACCGGATCGGGGTTAGGGTTAACCCAAATTGGTAAATGGATGGTTTGACGTTAGTTATCAATTTCGAAGGGCATTGCAAAAAGTGCTAATAGATCTCCTTGTGAAACACCTATATGGTGCATTTTAAAATAGTACCACTAGATATGAGTGCTACAAAGATAGGCGCTGGAAAGGATAAATATTATCTTAGCATGACTCCTGTCCCTAGTAGAGAGATAATGCTAAGGCAACCCAAAGAGCCAGTGAATAGAGCAAAGGAGAGCTAAAAGCGAAAGAATGTCGTGTTGAAGTTTTCACAAAAAAATGGATATGCTGATATATTAGCAGAGTAAAGAGAAGAGAGATAACGAAGTATTATGAATAAGGAATAATGCTAGGCAACCCAAAGAGCCAGTGAATAGAGCAAAGGAGAGCTAAAAGCGAAAGAATGTCGTGTTGAAGTTTTCACAAAAAAATGGATATGCTGATATATTAGCAGAGTAAAGAGAAGAGAGATAACGAAGTATTATGAATAAGGTGTAATATATGGATGACAATGGTAGAGTGTTACCGAACTTATACTCAAATAAAGAAAGAGACGAGGGGTGATGGGTCTTAAGACAACAAAAGAATATAGGCCATACAGTCACGTCCTCATTTCGAGAAATAAGTTCGCGACTCTAACGTGATTAACAGAAGGGAAAGTTAAGACCCCAGAGTAATGGAAATCAATAAGGACTGGTGAACAATATAAACTAAACATGAATTAGGGACTGAGTGATTTGATAACGGTCGACATCATGAGAATTTCAGGTCGCGTTCCGGCTATAATAGAATGGACAACAAAAGAAGATTCATGAGAAATTCAGAAAATGGTCATTCGGGAAGACGTTTCCCTAAAGCAAGTAAGGGGAGCAAAGTTAAGCTTAAGGGAATGTATTTGCCAGTTACACTAAGTGTCACCCTCGCGAGTAAGGGAATTTGTCATCCTTGGTACAGAAGAATTGCCGCAAGGCGAGTAAGGATCATTGATGTTGAGAAACGACGCCAAAGATGAAGAGGTAAAACATCCATAGGTAGATCCTCGCGGCTTCAGCTTTTAGTACACCCCAGAAGGGGAGAATATGAAGTGATATGGCATTAAGTCAGAATTAAGTAGTTATAGCGATTATGAAATGGTAAAGGAAGAATGCGATAAATGAAAGAGGAATGAGATGGAACTTATCCAAATCTTACAGATACCCTAAGATTCAAGAATATTGTGCAAGCACGACGTCAAGGAGAGGAAGTAAAGGTTCCTACCCGAGCTGTTATTAATAAATAAGGAGCCAGTGCGAGACGTAAGTTAAAACAAAGTAAATAACCCAAGAAAGATTGCGAGGAATATTTATTTGAGAATGGGCCAACGCGTAGTTAGTAATTGGTCAGGAAGATCTCAGTTATGGCTAAATAGGAGGTTACAGACGAGTCATCAGATCGTGTAAGATAAACATAGTAGAACCCAACATGGAGAGTTCAGCCTCGGAGAATATCATTATAATACTTGAGATATATTCAAACAAGAGTCAGGGTAGTCAAAGGTACCATATCAGTGTTACAGGGATAAAAGAAAGTGCCACTGGAAAGGCAGTCAAAATATAAGTTCAGAAGCAACCATACAAGCACAATGGCATGAAAGTAAGCAACTATAGATGATTATAGGCCTGTAAGGACATCAAAAAGGTCCGTAATAAGCTCACAGCTTTACGAGAATTAAACCTCGGGAAATTAACAGCATTTATCCAATACTTCTCAGTCCCAATAACAAAGGGCAGAAAAACAGAGGGGACAGGAATAGCAAAGCTTACTATTTTTTCTACTTCAAAAATTCGATATCTATAATCTGAATATCTCAGATGAATTTGATTAGCTTCACTTACGAATTCGCCTTCATTCCGAGAGTAGAAAAGTGAGAACTTTACCAAC
>NW_017701276.1:0-1980 GCF_001879085.1 Nicotiana attenuata | reverse complement strand
CATAGTCGCTTTTCCAATATAGGGTCTCCACTCCACAGTTGATTTTGTTTTAGACATAGGGTCTCCACTCCATAGTCGTTTTTCCAACATATCGTCTCCACTCCCCGGTTGATTTTGTTTTAGACATAGGGTATCCACTCCCTAGTTGATGATTTTTACGCATACGGTGTCCACTCCCTAGTCTCTTTTCCAACGAAGGGTCTCCACTCCCTAGTTGATTATAATTAGACATAGGGTCTTCACTCCCTAGTCGTATTTCCAGCAGAGGGTCTCCAATCCCTAGTTGATGATTTTTAAACATAGGGTCTCCACCCCCAAGTCGCTTTGCCAACATAGGGTCTCCCTTCACTAGTTGATGATTTTTAGAAATAGGGTCTCCAATCCCTAGTCGTTTTTCCAACATATAGTCTCCACTCCCTAGTTGAAGATTTTTAGACATAGGGTCTCCAATCCCTTGTCTCTTTTCCAACATAGGGTCTCCACTCCCTAGTTCATGATTTATAGACATAGGGTCTCCAATCCCTAGTCGTCTTTCCAACATAGGGTCTCCACTCCCTAGTTGATGATTTTTAGACATAGGGTTTCCAATCCCTAGTCTCTTTTCCAACATAGGGTCTCCACTCCCTAGTTGATGATTTTTAGACATAGGGTCTCATATCCCTAGTCGATTTTCCAACATAGGGTCTCCGCTCCCTAGTTGATGATTTTTAGACATAAGGTCTCCACTCCCTGGTCTGCTTTTCTAACATAGGGTCTCCACTCCCTAGTTGATGTTTTTAGACATAGGGTCTCCACTCCCTAGTTGTATTTCCAACATAGTATCTCCACTCCCTAGTTGATGTTTTTAGATATACGGGCTCCACGCCCTAGTCGCTTTTCCGACACAGGGTCTCCACTCCCTAGTTGATGATTTTTAGACATAGGGTCTCCAATCCCTAGTCGATTTTCAAACATAGGGTCTCCACTCCCTAGTTGATGATTTTTAGACATAGGGTCTCCACTCCCTAGTTGTTTTTCCAACATAGTGTCTCCACTCCCTAGTTGATGTTTTTAGATATACGGGCTCCACGCCCTAGTCGTTTTTCCAACATAGGGTCCTCACTCCCTAGTTGATGATTTTTTTAATATAAGGTGTCCACTCCCTAGTCGCTTTTGCAACACAGGGTCTCCACTCCCTAGTTGATGATTTTTAGACATAGGGTCTCCACCCCCTAGTCGCTTTTCCAACATAGGGTCTCCCATCCCTAGTTGATGATTTTTAGACATAGGGTCCCCAATCCCTAGTCGTTTTTACAACATAGGGTCTCCCATCCCTATTTGATCATTTTTAGACATAGGGTCTCCAATCCCTAGTCGCTTTTCCAACATAGGGTCTCCCATCCCTAGTTGATCATTTTTAGACATAGGGTCTCCAATCCCTAGTCGCTTTTCCAACATAGGGTGTCCACTACCTAGTTGATGATTTTTAGACATAGGGTTTCCAATCCCTAGTCTCTTTTCCAACGTTGGGTCTCCACTCCCTAGTTGATGATTTTCAGACATAGGGTCTCCTATCCCTAGTCTGCTTTTTAGACATAGGGTCTCCTATCCCTAGTCTGCTTTTCTAACATAGGGTCTCCACTCTCTAGTCGTTTTTCCAACATAGTGTCTCCACTCCCTAGTTGATGTTTTTAGATATACGGGCTCCACGCCTTAGTCGCTTTTCCAACATATCCCTAGTTGATGATTTTTTAGACATAAGGTCTCCACTCCCTAGTCGCTTTTGCAACACAGGGTCTCCACTCCCTAGTTGATTATTTTTAGACATAGGGTCTCCACTCCCTTGTCGCTTTTGCAACATAGGGTCTCCACTCCCTAGTTGAGGGTTTAAACATAGGGTCTCCATTCCATAGTCGCTTTTCAACCATGGGGTCTCCACTCCCAAGTTGATTTTGTTTTACAGATAGGGTCTCCACTCCCTAATCTCTTTTCTAACATAGG
>NW_017701275.1:795-1981 GCF_001879085.1 Nicotiana attenuata | reverse complement strand
ATTTCTTTACCAATCCCCTTCACGTTGCCATTCCAAAGATCCTGAAATACACAGAAATCAGGAAAGAAATTGGCATTACATTTAACTTTGCTACTGAGAGCAAGTTAAACTTGAAATTAGAAACATAAAGCACATCCTTGATCTCTCTCTTGTCTAATAGAGTTGCACTACCAATATGAGTAATATCAGCTTGCTCTCCAGTTGGAAGATGTACTCTATCCTTATCAGTTTTCTTTATAAATTTAACATATGATAATAACTCTAAATCAGAGCTGATGTGAGGAGTAGCACCTGAATCTACAACCCATTCCTTCTCCTGTGATTTTTGTGTTAAATTGCTCATCAGACATTTAACCTCACCTGCTCCTGCACTTGTTCCTGGACCTGCCATGTTTGCCATGCTTGATTCAGGATGTGACTCCTTGTTCAACAGATTTAGAATCTGATTGTATTGGTCATCTGTGAAGTAGTGATATCCCTTGTGCTCAGCAGCTCCAGAGGGGCCATCACCCATATCCTGCATAAAAGATGTACTCACATCTGCATTGTTAACCATAGCCATAGGTTCTCTTCTCCAGCCACCTGGTTTACCAGCATTACCACCATTTCCACCTTGCTTACCAACATTATGATTTTTCCATCCAGATTTACCATTATTTGTCCCATTCCAAACATTTTGATTTCCAGTGCCTGAGTTCTGTTGCCATTCACCTTGAGTCCTTGTTCCTTCACCATATCTCCTTCTAGGAGTATAATCAGTAGGATAACCAACAATCTTATAATAATTTTCCTTAGTATGTCCCTTAAGGTGACAAAAATCACATTGTAGGTATTGTCTCCTACCTCTTCCTCGTCCTGCTTGCATAGCTAAAGGCTCTATCTTATCAGAAGTTACAACATTCACTCCTATTTTCTGTTGAATCTTATCTTGAATAATCATAGCATAGGTTTGATTTAGACTAGGTGCATTTGTTTTCATAAGAATTTGTCTCCTAGCTTGGTCATATGACTCATTCAAACCAGATAGAAACTGCACAACTCTTTGTTGATGTAAATTTTCTGCCTGTTCTTTCGACTTTTCACAGCAATTGGGAAATGGAACCAAAAAATTCATATTCATGCCACAATTCCTTAATTTTGAAAAATATACTGAAACAGAAATTCGTTCCTTGAGATAATGTAGCAA
>NW_017701275.1:0-622 GCF_001879085.1 Nicotiana attenuata | reverse complement strand
GAGCAAAAAAAGCAAGGCTATTTTGCAAGCAATTTATGTGAGATGAGTGTGCACGCCTGCAGCTACTTGAACATGATAGTAAGAACCAATTCCATTGTGTTTATACAGTGGATGATTGTGATCAATCGTCACAATCTCCGGCACGGACGAATCAGACTTCGGCATGACTGAAAATTGACGAGCTTCAACATATCTCGATCAAACGATGATGAAAGCAAAAGAATAATTCAGAGATCTAGCGTGACTTAATCCAGATACGCTGCTCTGATACCATGCTCAAATACAGAGATCACCAAGGGCTCTAATGGTGGAAGATTCTAGAAGGAAATGTGAGGAAGAAAGTCGGTGCATTGAGGAAATGTTCAAGCCACTGTTCTATTGAACTCTCTGCTTCGTTATATAAAAGAAGCTAAGAAGAAGAAGACTAGTAAAACTGTAAAAAGACTAATCTACCCTTTAAATTATATTAACAGCTATAACTACCACTAGTTATCTACTAATTAGCTTAACAGCTCAACTAACAAACTAACAAGTCACGTGTAAATCATGTGGCATTACAATAAAACTCTTCCACAAGGATCAAATTAACATATTCTTTTACCAATTAATATTTTGACAGAAC
>NW_017701274.1:0-1981 GCF_001879085.1 Nicotiana attenuata | reverse complement strand
TTACACCGTAGTCAAAATAAAAAGAAAACTAAGAACTGAGCTATGAGCTATGAATTACTAAAAGAATCCTATCTATATCTTGATCTTGTATTTCTTGTTGCCTTGTTGTATTGTATTCTCCCCGGCGACATCCTTTTGTTGCTGCCTTAAATTGTGATCTGAGATGTTTTGCCTTTTCTCCAGGTGGCTGCCTGACTGCTGACTACACTTTGAGATGTTTTCCTTTCTCCGGGTGATGCTTGACCGCTGAACTCGAATGTATTCCCTGCTCTCCAGGCGGGTTCCTGATTGCTGAATTGAACGGTATCCCTCTGTTCTTCAGGCGGGCTCCTGATTGTTGAAACTTGAAATGTATGCCTCTGTTTTCCAGGCGGGCTCCTCTGTTCTCCAGGCGGGCTCCTGACTACTGAAACTTGAAATGTATGCCTCTGTTCTCCAGGCGGGCTCCTGACTGCTGAAACTTGAAATGTGTGCCTCTGTTCTCCAGGCGGGCTCCTGACTTCAACAAAATAGACAAAAATAAAGAAAATCTCTTGCCCCAGTTTGGTGACTGGGCATCATATTACCAGATATTAATAAAATTTGAAAACTAAAACTTGAATTGTAATACCTCTGTTTTCCAGGCGGGCTCCTAACTACTGAAACTTGAAATGTATGCCTCTGTTCTCCAGGCGGGCTCCTGACTTCTGAAACTTGAAAAGTATTCTCTTGTTCTCCAGGTGGGCTCCTGACTGCAACAAAATAGACAAACAAAGAAAATTTCTGCCCCAGCTTGGTGGCTGGGTACAGCATGTTATCAAGTATTAAAAATTGAAAGCTAAAATCTGAATTGTATTTCCCTTGGTCTCCAGGTGGGCGCCTGACTGCTGAAGCTTGAAAAGTATTCCCTTGTTCTCCAGGTGGGCTCCTGATTGCTGAACTTGAAAAGTATTCCCTTGTTCTCCAGGTGGGCTCCTGACTGCAACAAAATAAACAACAAAGAAAATTTTCTACCCCAGTTTGGTGACTAGGTATAGCATGTTATCAAATATAAAAAATTAAAAGCTAAAATTGAATTGCACTTCCCTTGTTCTCCAGGTGGGCGCCTGACTGCTGAAACTTGAAAAGTATTCCCTTGTTCTCCAGGTGGGCTCCTGACTGCTGAACTTGAAGAGTATTCCCATGTTCTCCAGGTAGGCTCCTGACTGCAACAAAATAAACAACAAAGAAAATTTCTCCCCCAGTTTGGTAACTGGGTACAGCATGTTATCAAATATTAAAAATTAAAAGCTAAAATTTGAATTGCACTTCCCTTGTTCTCCAGATGGGCGCCTGATTGCTGAAGCTTGAAAAGTATTCCCTTGTTCTCCAGGTGGGCTCCTGACTGCAACAAAATAAACAACAAAGAAAATTTTCTACCCCAGTTTGGTGACTAGGTGTAGCATGTTATCAAATATCAAAAATTAAAAGCTAAAATTTGGATTGTACTTCCCTTGTTCTTCAAGTGGGCGCCTGACCACTGAACTTGAAAATGTTCCCCTGTTCTCCAGGTGGGCTCCTGATTGCTGAAGTTTGAAAAGTATTCCCTTGTTCTCCAGGTGGGCTCCTGATTGCTGAACTTGAAAAGTATTCCCTTGTTCTCCAGGTGGGCTCCTGACTGCAACAAAATAAACAAACGAAGAAAATTTTCTGCCCCAGTTTGGTGGCTGGGTACAGCATGTTATCATATTAAAAATTAAAAGCTAAAATTTGAATTGTACTTCCCTTGTTCTCCAGGTGGGCGCCTGATTGCTGAAGCTTGAAAAGTATTCCCTT
The DNA here is from genome assembly GCF_001879085.1 of Nicotiana attenuata. Lineage (NCBI taxonomy): Eukaryota > Viridiplantae > Streptophyta > Magnoliopsida > Solanales > Solanaceae > Nicotiana > Nicotiana attenuata. The sequence goes on along the minus strand of NW_017701274.1, from coordinate 187 downwards.
GTTCTCCAGGTGGGCTCCTGATTGCAACGAAAATAGACAAAAACAAAGAAAATTTTTTGCCCCAGTTTAGTAGCTGGGTACATGGGTAAGTGTTAAACTGAATTATTCTACCAACTATTATAAGAATTTGAAAGCTAAGTCCTATTATCCAGGGAGGTCCTGACAACTTCTAATAATTATGAACCTA
>NW_017701273.1:0-1982 GCF_001879085.1 Nicotiana attenuata | reverse complement strand
AGCTACATACTCAGCTTCAGCAGTAGATAGGGCTACTGAATTTTGCTTCTGGTAGCCCATGATACAAGACATGAACCAAGGAAGTGTGCCATACCTGAGGTGCTTTTTCTATCCACTAGGAAACCTGCATCAGCATCCGCATATCCTACTAGATTGAAATTACTACCTTTTGGGTACCAAAGACACAATTCAGTAGTTCCTTTCAGATATCTCAATATCCTCTTGACAGCAGTCAAATGAGACTCTTTTGGATTTGCCTGAAAACGAGCACATAGCCCTACACTGAAAACAATGTCAGGTCTACTGGCAGTAAGATACAGAGTGAACCAATCATACCCCTATACAACTTCTGATTAACTGATGAACCAGGTTCATCAATATCTAATTTAGTGGCAGTTGCAATAGGTGTATCTATTTCTTTAGAATCGTCCATTTTAAACTTCTTGATTAGTTCTTTTGTATACTTCTGCTGATGAATCATGGTTCCATTTTGGCTTTGCTTGATCTTCAACCCTAAGAAGAAGTTAAGCTCACCCATCATGCTCATTTCAAATTCACTTCCCATTAGTTTTGCAAAATCTTTGCTTAGCTTGTCAGTGGTGGCCCCAAAGATTATGTCATCAACATAAATTTGTACAACAAGAAGGTCCTTACCTTTTTCCCTTAAGAATCAGGTACTATCTATTTTACCTCTCTTGTACCCATGTTCCAGTAGGAACTTTGACAGTCTTTCATACCATGCTCTTGGTGCCTGTTTGAGTCCATAGAGAGCCTTGTCCAGCTTGTACACATGTTCAGGACATTCTTTGCTTTCAAACCCTGGGGGTTGTTTCACAAATACTTCTTCCTTTAAGTAGCCATTCAAGAAGGCACTTTTGACATCCATTTGATGAAGAGTGAATTCCATATGTGCTGCAAAGGCTATGAGAAGTCTGATTGCCTCTAGTCTTGCAACTGGACCAAATGTCTCATCATAGTCTATTCCTTCCTCTTGGCTGTAACCTTGGACTACCAACCTTGCCTTGTTCCTTGTAACAGTTCCATCTTCATCAAGTTTGTTCCTAAAGACCCACTTTGTACCAATGACTGATCTGCCCTTGGGTCTTGGAACCAGGTGCCAAGATGGGACCTGGTTTAGTTCATCCTGCATTGCATTCACCCAATCTGCATCCTGCAAAGCCTCAACAATATTTTTAGGTTCAATGATAGATAAGAAAGCATCAAAAGCACACAGATTCTTTAATTGTGATCTGGTTTTGACTCCAGATGTTGGATCAGTGAGAATGTTCTCAATGGGATGAGAACTTTGATACTTGTGAGGTTTTACAACCAACTGGCTTCTGCTGGATGTTTCAGCCATTTGATGAGGAACAGGTTCATGAACAGGTTCCTTCAAGGAGTTTATTTCAATTCCTCTTTGACTTCTTCCCCCTGTCAGGTTGCCCTGTAAGGAAGAACCTGGTCCATCACATGTTCCTTCTGTAGGTGTCACTTTGACTTGAGCTGATGCTTCAGCCAAGTCTTTGACCAGTCCAATGGCTTCATCTTCATGTTCCTGTCTCTCAGAAAGAATGTTAGTTTCATCAAATACTACATGCACACTTTCTTCTACCCATATAGTTCTTTTATTAAATACTTTATAAGCTTTACTATGTGAAGAATATCCCAAGAATACTCCCTCATCACTTCTGGGATCAAACTTTCCTAGGGAGTCTTTTCCATTATTGTGCACATAGCACTTGCAACCAAATGCCCTAAGATGGGATATATTTGGTTTTCTCCCTTTAAGTAACTCATAGGGAGTCTTCTCTACTAGAGGTCTGGCCATGCATCTATTTATGATGTAACATGCAGTGTTTACAGCCTCTGCCCAGAAACTGTGAGGCAATTTGCTAGATAGTAACATTGTTCTAGCCATATCCTCAAGAGTTCTATTTTTCCTTTCAACTACTCCATTTTGTTGTGGAGTCCTAGGTGCAGAG
>NW_017701272.1:0-1982 GCF_001879085.1 Nicotiana attenuata | reverse complement strand
CACGACTCCCGAGGGTGGGAAATCTGGGTCGTGACAAGTTGGTATCAGAGCTCTAGGTTACATAGGTCTCACAACTCACGGACAAGCTTAGTAGAGTCTGAGGGATCGGTGCGGAGACGTCTGTATTTATCCCCCAGAGGCTACGGAGTTAAGAAAAGTTTCACATTTGTTCTTTCTTGTCGTGCGGTTTGGCTTCTCAATGCTAAATGAAATTCTACTCTGTTCTTTCGCAGATGGCGAGAACACGCTCTTCTTCATCTTTCAATCAGCAGTCTGAGCCCCAGACAGCTCCCGCTAGGGGCAAAGGGCGAGGCCGAGGCCGTGCTAGAGGCCGAGGTAGGGGCGGAGCTCAGCCCCGAGCAGCACCACCAGTGGCGGAGCCTTAGGTTGACATTGACGAGGAGGTTCTGGCCCCAGCCCCAGCCCCAGCAGTTCCGGTGGGTCCAGCTTAGGTCCCAAAGGGGTTTATTGCTACCCCAGTTCTTCAGGACGCTCTGGTCCGATTGGTGGGTCTCATGGAGAGCGTCACCCGAGCAGGATTTCTTCCTGTAGCACCAGCCGTCTCTCAGGCTGGAGGAGGGGACCAGACTCCTGCTACTCGCACTCCGGAGCAAGGAATTCCCCCGATTCAGACTTCAGTAGTTCAGCCAGTTGGAGCAGCTCAGTCGGGTGTGGTAGCCCAGGCCGGTGATGGGGCAGCTATGTCAGCCGATGCTTCATGGAGGTTGGATAGGTTCACCAAGCTCTTCACTACTACTTTCAACGGTGCATCTACCGAGGATCCTCAGGATTATTTGGACAGCTGCCACGAGGTTCTTCGGAACATGGGTATTGTTGAGTCTAATGGAGTGGACTTTGCTGCATTTCGCCTATCTGGATCCGCCAAGACTTGGTGGAGGGATTTCTGTTTAGCTAGACTAGCAGGGTCTCCAGCCTTGGCATGGGATCAGTTTTCAGTGTTGTTTCTGGAGAAGTTTCTCCCTATCACGCAGCGTGAGGCCTATCGGAGGCAGTTCGAGCGTCTCCATCAGGGATCCATGTCAGTCACCCAGTACGAGACTAGGTTTATTGAGTTAGCTCACCATGCTATTGTCATACTCTCCACTGAGAGAGAGAGAGTGGGACGGTTTATTCGTCTCCAGATGGCTAGAGAGGCGGGGAGTGACATCACTTTTCAGGTGGCGGCCAATGTGGTCCGAAGGATCGAGATGGTATAGCCACAGGGGGGTGGTCATAGAGCAGACAAGAGACCTCGTCAGTCAGGCCGATTCAGTGGTGCCTCATCTGGAGGCGGAGATTCTTATAATAGGGGTCAGCCTTCTAGGCCTTTCCAGTCAGCCCTCCAGGTTTCTCAGGGTGCCCCAGGTGATCGTGGTTTCTATGGGCATTATTCTGATCAGCAGCCATTCAGTGCACCGCCAGCTCTTATCAGTGCGCCGCCGCTCCAGAGTTTCTGTGGTGGTCATTCAAGTTGATAGGGCCAGCAGACTCAGCAGCCGAGGGCTTGTTTTACTTGTGGCGACACGAGGCACATCGCCAGGTATTGCCCTCGAGCTTCGAGCAGTTCCCAGCAGCAGGGTCCCCGTCCTATGATTCAGGCACCAGATGTTCCACAGGCCGCCCAGCCAGCTAGAGGTGGGGGTAGAGGTACTAGAGGTGGAGGTAGAGGTCATAGAGGTGGAGCTCAGACCGCCAGAGGTGGAGGCCAGCCAGCAGCAGGCCGTCCTAGAGAGGTAGATCAGAGTGGTGGGGCCCAGCCCCGATGTTATGCTCTTCAGGATAGGCCCGAGGCAGAGGCTTCAGATGCGGTTATCACAGGTACGGTTCTGGTTTGTGATAGAGATGCTTCAGTGTTGTTTGATCAGGGGTCTACGTATTCGTATGTGTCATCCTATTTTGCCCCGTATTTGATCATGCCTAGTGATGCGTTGGGTATTCCTGTTTATGTGTCTACACCGGTGGGTGATTCCATCGTGGTCGAT
>NW_017701271.1:0-1982 GCF_001879085.1 Nicotiana attenuata | reverse complement strand
ATTTTGGGTCTGTGCTCAACTTGTGAGTCGTGACCTCACGGGGGAATGCCTGTCATATCCAAATGGGACCAAGCAAACACATCCTCGTTAGCAGTAAGAAAGAAAGCAAAGTTTTTCCTGAGCTCGGTAGTTAAACCCGAGCCCAGGTATACCTTTCGGTCTGGCGCACTCGAACGAATAGGGATCTGTTCCAGCTCTTCAACTGTTGATTTGGTGGCATCGGACTCATCCGGAGTTACGAAAGACCGGGGAATAAAGAGGTCTTCCCCGAAGGTAGATTCTGGTTCAGCCTCCTTTACCGGCGGCTTACACTTTGACTGCTATTTTGCCTTGGACACCTCATCTACTGCGAACATCTCTCTTGCGGCGCATTGCTCCCCGTACACAGTGATGACCCCTTCGGCAGATGGGAATTTCAGCATTTGGTGCAGCGTGGACGGTACGGCCCCGATGTCGTGTATCCAAGGTCTTCCGAGCAGGGCGTTGTACCTCATATCGCCCTTAATAACACAGAACTTGGTCGCTTTCGTAACTCCGCCCACGTCGATCATTAAAGTTATTTCCCCTCGTGTTGTCTCCGTAGCCATATTAAATCCATTCAATACTCTCACTTCAGAAATTATCTGCCCTGTCAGTCCCAACTGTTCGACGACCCATGACCGAATTATGTTAGCCGAGCTTCCGGGATCGACCAAGACACGCTTGACTTTAGTGTCTCGGACCATCATGGATATTACCAAAGCGTCGTTATGGGGTTGTGCTGGTCCATCGATTTCCTCGTTGCTAAAACACAGTGTTCCCTCTGGTGCATAATCCCTGATCCGTTTCTCCCTTGTGATCGATATCTTGGCACGTTTCAGTATTGGTACTTGAGGTGCGTCTTCCCCTCCAATTATCATGTTTATGGTGTGCCGGGGTTCCTTCCTATCAGCTGGTCGATCTCGATTTTCGTAATGATTTTTGGCCCGATCACTGAGAAATTCTCGAAGGTAACCTTCATCGAGCAACCGGGCGACTTCCTCCCGCAGTTGCCTACAATCTTCGGTTCTGTGGCCATGTGTGTTGTGGTACTTACATATTAACTTGGGATCCCTCCTCGACGGATCGGACTGCACGGGTTTGGGCCATCGGGCTTCTTTGATACGTCCGATTGCTGACACCAGGGTAGCCGAATCGACACTGAAATTATACTCAGCTAATCGGGGTGCTTCCTGTCTATCGACGGCTTTCCCGAGGTTGGCCTTCGGTAACGGTCTTCTGTTACTCTCATAGCCGCGATCGTTCCTCGTAAATTTTGGCCTCCTATCATCCTGATACGGCCGATATCTTTCCTTGTTCGGTCTTGAATCTTTGTAGTTTTCCCTACGAGGTCGATCGAAATTCCTATGTGTGGATGGTGAATCCGAACTCGCTCCACTGTGGTCGTCCTCTACCCTTATCTTCGATTGGTACCGGTTATGGATGTCTGCCCACGTAACTGCTGGAAATTCGATCAGACTTTGCTTTAATTGCCTGGATGCGGCTAAGCTGTTGGCGTTCAATCCTTGAGTGAAGGCTTGTACTGCCCAGTCATCCGTGACTGGGGGAAGATCCATCCTCTCCATTTGAAATCGAGACACGAATTCCCGGAGTGTCTCGTTTATGCGCTGTCGGACCTTGAATAGGTCGAATTTCCTTGTTTCTACCCTGATCGCCCCGGCGTGAGCTTTCACGAAGGCATCCGCTAACATGGTGAACGAATCGATGGAATTTGGCGGTAAGTTATGATACCACGTCATTGCCCCCTTGGACAAGGTTTCTCCGAACTTTTTCAACAAAATTGACTCGATTTCATCATCTTCGAGGTCGTTTCCCTTAATCGCGCATGTGTATGCTGTCACATGCTCGTTTGGGTCCGAGGTCCCATTATACTTCGGGATATCGGGCATTCTAAATTTCGTAGGGATAGGTTTTGGGGCGGCACTGGATGGGAACGGTTTTTG
>NW_017701270.1:0-1982 GCF_001879085.1 Nicotiana attenuata | reverse complement strand
TGGTGTAAACCGTCTTGGTCTGACTCTCTTGTTGAAGGCTCTGGACATTCTGTTCTGGTAGAGTTGACCATGGCAAACCGCGTTCATTCTCTTTCCATCTATGAGAGCTAACTGTTCGTAACGACTCTTTACCCATTCTGCATCGTCGATTTCTGCTTCCTGTATGATTCTTAGGGATGGAATTTCTGCCTCGGCGGGGATGACCGCTTCTGTACCATAAACCAGCATATAGGGAGTTGCACCAGTCGATGTGCGGACTGTGGTGCGATACCCTAACAAAGTAAATGACAGCTTCTCATGCCCTCATGTAGGTTTCCCCTGCATTCTTTAACCCAAACGACATCATTTTGTAACAATACATCCCCCACGGCGTAATGAAAGTCGTTTTCTCAGCATCCTCTTCATCCATCCATATCTGATGGTACCCAGCAAAACAATCAACGAATGACGGCAACTCATGCTTGGCGCAGTTGTCAATCAAGATGTGTATATTCGGCAAGGGAAAGTCGTCTTTTGGACTGGCCCGGTTGAGATCCCGGTAGTCGACGCAAATTCTGACCTTCCCATCCTTCTTCGGTACTGGCACAATATTGGCTAACCGTGTCGTATACTCTACTACCCGGAGGACCATAGCTTTGACCTGCTTAGTGACTTCTTCCTTGATTTTCAAACTCATGCCTGGCTTGAACTTTCTGAGCTTCTGTTTCACTGGCGGACAAGCCGGATCAGTCGGTAATTTGTGAGACACAATGGACGTGCTTAGACCAGTCATGACCATGCGAATATGTCCTCATATTCCTTTAGAAATTTCGTATACTCTTCCTTCTCAGACGGTGACAAATGAACGCTGACCCGTGTTTCTTTGATGTTCTCTGCATCTCCTAGATTGACGATCTCCGTCTCGTCCAAGTTGGACTTAGGCCTATTCTCAAAATTCTCAACTTCTTTAACGATTTCTTCCGGTATATCATTTTCCTCTGACTCTGTGTCCGTTTGTCGCGTTGTCTCGTTGCATGTCACAGTCGTTGGTTCATCAAGATAAGTAATAGTAATGTTGTTTGAGTAAAGTAATCAGAAAAAATAATAAGAGAGAGATTTGTAAGAAAATTGAAATACTTTAATAAATTCCATAAGTGTTTTGAACATTGGAGCTCTTTCTTGCGAAAAAAGAAAAATGCAAAAAGAAAATAAACTTAATAAAGCAAAATAGTGCGTAATGCTTTGTTCAGCCTTGCTACCCCGAGGCACGTCGGGCTCTGGTGGTTCTGACGGTCCAGTTGCTGAGGTGTGATCCTCTGCTCACAGCCTGTATGGAAGGGCCTTCCTCCCCCTCCTCCTCGAAAATGACACAACAATCCATATCATCCTCTTCCAGGAACAAATTCCTCATTGCTGCTAATGCTTCCACTTCTTCTGACCTATAGATAACCTCGGCTGGTTGAAAAGTCTGCTCTAGACGGGGTATCGGCTGCTCCAATGGATAGTAAGGGCCGCGCCATGGCGGCGACCCGTCCTTGAATTCATCCCAGGTATACTTATACCCCAACCCGAAGGTGGTACCATGCTTCTTGAGCTTGATAGGCTTAGCGATTCCTTGGAGGTTTTTGCCAAGTCCTTTGCCAGGTTCATATCCGCTCCAATTCAGTAAGCTTTCAATTTTGTTGTTCCACCATTTGTCTTTGTCGACTGCGTTGACCCGCTCGATGTGGTGGTAAGTTTCCCCACCTAACCTTCTTCTTCCTCCGATTGCTGGAATGGTCTGGCGGCTATATATGGGGTTGTTACTGTCACCATGAATGATCACCTCCTGGTGATTCCATTCAAATTTCACTGCCTGATGTAGTGTTGATGCCACGGCCCCGGCGGCATGAATCCATGGTCGTCCCAATAGCAGATTGTAAGAAGCCGGCACGTCTATCACTTGAAAATCAACATCGAACAAAGTGGGCCCCATTTGCAAACGTAGGCTAATTTTCCCAATA
>NW_017701269.1:0-1982 GCF_001879085.1 Nicotiana attenuata | reverse complement strand
AAATTCAATTACACATTGTAAATAACATCGCAAACAACTGGTTTTGCTATTTAATTCAAAGCTACGGCGTGAAATTAGGTGGAATGACCAAAATGCCCTTCAGGCCAACGCCTCGGAATCGAATAATTTTTACATTTTCAGAACCCTCGTACTCTCACGAGTCTAACCATATAAAAATCTCCCAAATCGGAGGTCAAACACCTACTCAAAAACCCAATAGTTTAGCCTATGAAGTTTCACCCAATTTTTCCAATTTTTGATCCCAAATTCGAATTTTAATGATGGATTTAACTACAAAATGATGAAATATAACTAGAAGGGATTAAAGAAGCGTTACCCAATAGTCTTCTCTTCAAAACCCTCTAAAAATCGCCCTTCCCCGAGCTCAATTTGATTTTTCTAACTTATGAAAACTAACCTCGAAATTTCTATATCTGCACAGGCATTTCCGCTTCTGCGGACAAGGGACCGCATCTACGGTCCCGCTTATGCGGAACAAATGCCGCTTCTGCGGCTATTAACTAAAATCCAGGGGTTCCGCTTCTACGGTCTTAAACCGCACCTGCGGTGGCCGCTTCTGCGAAATACTAACCGCTTCTACAGTTTCTCGCAAATGACCCAGGGCCGCATCTGCGATAGAAGTCTCGCAGGTGCGTAACCGCATCTGCGGTTAATCTTCTGCACCTGCAGAAAGCTGAGAGAGCCCAAATTCCGCTCCTGCGATGGGATGGCCGCTTATGCGGCTCCGTTTCTGTGGTTCCCAAGCCGCAGAAGCGAAAATACCAGAAGAGAAGAATCAGCTGCTGCAACACTTCAAAATTTTCTCCGTTAACCACCCGAAATCATCCCGAGGCTCCCGAGACCTCAACCAAAAGCATCAATAACACCTAATACCTCATTCAAACTTGTACCTATCCTTAAACCACCTAAAACAACGCCGGAACTCGAATTAAACAAGGATTTGAGCCTAAGAACTTCGAATTTTATCAAAATACACTTTCGATCAAAAACCTAACCGAAACACGTCCGAATGACCTGAAATTTTGCACACACATCCCATAATGACATGACGAAGCTACTGCAACTTCCGAAATTCCAATCCAACCCTCGGATCAAAAACTCACTATCGGACCGGAAACTTCAAAAAATCAAATTTCGGCATTTCAAGCCTAAATGAGCTACGGACTTCCAAAATACATTCCGAACACGCTCCCAACCCCGAAATCACCTAATGGAGCTAACGGAACCATCGGATTTCCATTCCGAGATCATCTTCACACTGTTCCGACTACGGATCACTTTTCAACACTTAAGCTCTCATTTAGGGACTAAGTGTCCCAAAACTCTCCGAAACTCAACACCGAACGTCCCGGAAAACCAAATTAGCAGAAATGAAATAAGGGGAAGCAGTTAATAGGGGATCGGGGCATTAATTCTTAAGACGACCGGCCGGGTCGTCACATCCTCCTACACTTAAACATTCATTCATCCTCGAACGAGCATATAGAACATACCTGAAGTAGTGAAAAGATGAGGGTACTGGCTGCGCATATCCCGCTCGATCTCCCAAGTCGCCTCCTCGGCCGGCTGACCCCGCCACTGAACCTTCACTGAAGCAATGTTCTTTGACCTCAACTTTCTGATCTGTCTGTCCAATATAGCCACTGGCTCCTCAACATAGGATAGATCCTTGTCCAACTGGACTAAACTGAAATCCAACACGTGAGACGGATCACCATGATACCTCCGGAGCATCGAAACATGAAGTACCGGATGAACCCCGACCAAACTGGGAGGTAAGGCAAGCTCATAGGCAACCTCCCCAACTCGCCTCAAGATCTCAAAAGGGCCAATAAACCTCGGACTCAACTTTCCTTTCTTCCCAAACCTCATGACGCCTTTCATAGGCGAAACCCGAAGCAGAACCCGCTCACCAACCATATATGAAACATCACGAACCTTCCTGTCCGCGTAGCTCTTCT
>NW_017701268.1:0-1982 GCF_001879085.1 Nicotiana attenuata | reverse complement strand
ATGGAAGAAATGGAAAAATGAAAACAAAGCGCTCCGCGATCAGATGAAGGAACATCAGGAGAGGGTCGACAAGATCCCCGGTGCCTCCAAGTTGCTACCAAAACGCGACATGGGAAGGTTCGTTGAACAACCATACACTGAAGAAGCTGCCCCTCACTCCACCCCAAAAACCTTCAAGATGCCACCCTACTTGAGGGTATATGACGGAACCACTGATCCCGAGGATCATTTGATCCACTACGTCACCGCTGTGAAGGGCAACGACCTATTAAAGGAACAGGTACCGTCGGTACTGCTGAAGAAGTTTGGCGAGACGTTGACAGGAGGGGCTTTAACATGGAACTCTCAGCTACCAGCTAAGGCAATATCAACGTTCGAGGAAATGGCGGATATGTTCGTCACAGCCCATGCAGGCGCGAAGAAAGCGGAGGCCAGGGTCAACGACATCTTCGCCATCAGGCAAACTACAGGAGAGGGACTCAGGGACTTCCTAGCAAGGTTTAACAGAGTAAGGATGAGTCTACCAAACGTATCGGAAGGTATGGCAGTCGTCGCTTTCCAGAACGGGCTAAGCAGGGATGGTTCAAGGGAAACCAAGAAGTTGTTGAGCCGCCTCATGAAATATCCCCCTACCACATGGGAGGAAATCCACAACGCCTATTGCGCTGAGGTACAAGCGGACGAGGATGATCTTAACGGGCTGACCCAACGGCTAACAGTGATACATCCAGAAATGAGGAGAGATCGACGGAACGAAGGACGACGAGAACAACTCCCTCGCTCCAACAGAGATCGACATCAGCCATACACCAGATCCTCCCATCCACCACCAAGGCATACAGACGTGCTACAGCGACATGTCGCCCCACTCCGAAACGAAAGAGGTACGCCTCCTTTATTATCCGCCCATAACTTTTGTGTGTCTCCTTCAGAAATAGTGTACGCACTGGAGAAGCTGGGCACCAAAGTGCAGTGGCCGCAAAAGATGAAATCAGACCCCGCCACAAGGAAATCAAACGTCCTATGTGAGTTCCATCAGGAACGGGGGCACAAGACCGAAGACTGCATAGGCCTACGGCAAGAGGTGGTCAGGATGCTGAACCAGGGATACCTGAGGGAATTACTCAGTGACAAAGGGAAAATCAACTTTGCACGCGGACGGGAACAACCCCATGGGCCGCCGAAGCCGCCCTCCCCAGCACGCACGATAAACATGATCGTCGAAGGTGGCGACGACTTGGCGATCAATCACGTCAAGTTCACCACCACGCACAAACTAATGCGGACCATCGCCCATGAACGGTATGACGACTTCGAAGATAGTATCACCTTCGATAAGTCTGATGCCGACGGTTTGTCTTTCCCTCATTACGATGCTTTAGTTATCACTTTACGTATCGCTGATACAGATGTTAAAAGAATCATGATCGATGATGGAAGTGGCGCTTGTATTATCCACCCAAGGGTCCTCGTACAAATGGGACTCGAGGATAGGGTAATACCGCGCTGCATAACAGTAACCGGTTTTAACAATGCAGTGGAACGGACGTCCGGAGAAATAGCACTGCCCGTCTTAGCAGGAGGAGTCACGCTGGAAACAACTTTCCACGTGATGAACCAAGAAACGGCGTACAACGTCATCATAGGACGCCCGTGGATACACGCCATGCGAGCGGTCCCTTCAAGCCTTTACCAAGTGATCAAATTCCCTACCCCATGGGGAGTATTCAGTATTCGAGGCGAGCCACGCACCGCACAAGAGTGCTACAAAATAGCCCAAGACTGCGCCCACACCCAACAGCTAAAGGGGGCGAGCGCGGAGGCATAGCAATTAGCCGTGTCGGGGACTAAGGTCAACCCGACAGTGGACGCCATCAAAGACCCCGACGTCGTGGAGGCCTATAAAGCAACGGTCGAAGATCTCGACCCAGTCCAATTGGACGAAACCAATCTTACGAAGAAAGCCTATATCGGGCACGGTC
>NW_017701267.1:0-1982 GCF_001879085.1 Nicotiana attenuata | reverse complement strand
AAAAAGGGTGTAGGCTTGTAATGTGGGTGCCAAATAAAAGTCTATAGGCTCAAAAGGGCTAACTAGGGATAGATTTTATTTGTGATAAGCAATTAAGCTCAAAAAGATCAAAGAAAGCCTAAAATCATTTTTCAAACCGAACATCACCTAAAATTTCGCTTCAACTCACATACCGGGCAAGTTCTAGACACAAGTACAATACATAGACTATACAAAAACCTCACCACACATGGCACATGACTCACTAAGAACGGTCTCATTCCGACTCTCAAACAAATGCAAATATTCACGGAGCCACGAGATATTAAGCATGAAGCACAAAGTGAACATAAGTAAGAAAACGAGACATGGGCATCACAAGACATGCTATCCAACTAAGCAAGGCATCATCAATAATTTCAAATCATAGGGAAGATACTACACATGCCAAAGCCTAAATATGCTACTATCAAACAAGTCAAGGGCGCCTAGGTTCATCATTCTTCCTCCATTTATTCCCTAAATTCTAATCTACTCTAAAAATATAAAAAAAATACTACTACCCGGTTCAAACTACATCCCATGGAAAAGAACCGAGGCACAAAGAAAAACCACGGGGGATTATTACTACCTAAAAAAATAAAAGACATATTTTTGGATTTTTGTTTAGACTTTAATCCCTCAAGAAAACTGTCTAGGAGATCCATCGTCGGGAAAAGTCCAAATCTTTCAAAAAAAATTTCTTTTCATTTTTCTTTTTTTTTTTTAAAAAAACCACTACAACTAAACTATAGCACAGAAAATCACCCAGACAATCTCCTCACCCCACACTTAAAATTGTGCAATGTCCTCAATGCACACTGAACATAACAAGAGGGTAAAAGAAACTCCCTGGTAGGCCAAAGGCCGAAGAATTAGCAGCTCACGGGATACTCAGACTTCTCCCAGGTATGATCCCTTGTGTGGGTACCTCATACTCAGTTTCAAACACATGCTCGATTTTGCACTTCCTATTGGCTTTGACTCCATGCTCTTACTCCTACAAATACCAAAAAAAAAAATACTACAAAAAATACAATAAGAAAAAAAATCAAAAATAAAAGAAAGCAGTAAAGTTGGGTTGCCTCCCAACAAGCGCCTAATTTAAAGTCGCGGCACGACTTGAACCAATTTTTGTCTCCACCTTGAACTTATGAATTGTACCCCTAACAGAGCATCCAGTCTGTGGCTATGCTCCTTTGGTGGGGCTACAAAGATAACCAGGCTAAGTAATAAATTTTTAACTCTGCACTTCTCGGCCTCTAGATGACGAATGTAATTTTTGCTCTTTGGCACAACAAATTCAAGAATATAGGCACTCTGGTCCTCACTCTTGGACCCCTTCATTGGCTCAGATGGCTCGATTACTATCTTACTATCTAAACACAATGTGGAAAAATGATTGGAATGAGGTCTAATGCGCTCTAACTCATGAATTTTACTACCATTTGCATCCCCAAATTTACATACACTCAAGTCTCCCAAAGTAATGTTATCTACTCCCTCATATGACTCTAGAGCACTCTTCTCAATATTGGCATCCTCAAGAAAAACATGGTCTAGTGATTGGTATTCTCGTTTTAGCTCCTTAATTTGGTCTAGAAGATTTTTTTCAGTTTCACACAACTCATTATTAATTTGTTAGGCGTTACACGCATCAACCTTTGTGCTCAAATATACATCTAAGTTATGTACAGCAAGCCAAAATCATCAATTTTATGTGCAAGATCATCTCTCTCCTTAGACCAATCATTCACCAACGTTGTTAGAAGACAACGTCGTTCCGCATATTCGCCTAATCGAGAATATTCATTCCAATCCAAACCCTTACTCCCATATTCCAAATTCAGTAACTCCAAGAAGTCAGGCCATGACAACGCCAAAAAATCCGAAGCCCATAAAAACGTCTTTTACGTCTAACCCAAGACGTCTTCAACTCAACTAGCCTTACCTCCCGTATACTT
>NW_017701266.1:0-1982 GCF_001879085.1 Nicotiana attenuata | reverse complement strand
AGCGCGGGTACCCAAATGGATCGGGCTGCACGCCGCAGCGATCATATGCATTGCATTGCATTCATGCATTGGTTCCTGTTTGTAATACGTGTCATGACATTCAGCACTCTCATTTCATTGGCATTCATGCTACATCTTGCACTGTTTACCAGACGCCTGGTGTTAAGTTGTAGTGGAGTGCTGTGCCCGAGGGGCTGACTTATGTGCGGACTTGCACTATCTGATTACGCATTCATTTGCTTGATTGTTGAAAAGGATATTTCAAAAGTAGGTTTTAAACTGAGCCAGATATTTTCTAATGGATTTTCACGGTTTTACTGTTTTCTCAAAGGGTTGTACTGTCCTATATAGCATGATGGAGTGCTCTTACGTGATTTCTTGTCTCTCAGTTATTATTTACTCTTATTACCACTGAGTTGAAAGTACTCACTTTACTCCCTGCACCTCGCGTGCAGTTGCAGGTATCATTCACCCGGTAGCGGGTTATTAGCTGATTGAAGGTATTACAATTGTAGCTGAGTAAGGTGACCGCCAGCGTTCGCGGCACCGGACGTTGTCTTTAGCATTCCAGAATTTATTTTTGTATAATATTGGCCCTGTAGTTGTGTTCAGGTTTCTTTAGATGCTCGTGACTTGTGACACCCCGGTCGGGTTGTGTTGGGTTGTAAATACTGGTTATTATTGTTGTTAAGCTATATTTATCTATACATTTATGTTTAATAATTGTTAAAGAAACGGATTGGGTTAGTTGGCTGGCCTTGTCTTCACGAGAGGCGCCATCACGACCGGGTATGGAAATTGGGTCGTGACAAGTTGGTATCAGAGCCTAGGTTACTAGGTCTCACAAGTCATAAGCAGGTTTAGTAGAGTCTCGCGGATCAGTATGGAGACGTCTGTATTTATCCTCGAGAGGCTGCAGAACCTTTAGGAAAACTTCACTTTCTTGGAATTCTTATCGTGCGTACTTGATTCAGCTTGAGATATAACTCTTGAAATTCCTTCCACACGTCTGTATGCGCATGCGAGCGCTCAGTTCTGTATGTGCGTTGATGGCTAGTGATTCCCCGATCAAGGGGCGAGATGTAATCTCCGTGAGTTTGATGTTGGGCCAGTCTGGAGGACTTGAGGCCGGATCTTTGCCTATGGCTTAAGCACTGAGGTGCTGATTGTGTGAGCAAGTATTTTGAACTTATATGTTCAGTATTGTCCTTATTAGCCTGAATGGCGGTTGGATATCCATGTGATGAGTATGTTAGTACTGCGAGATGTATCCATGTGATCTTGGTAGTGACGAAGGAGTCTGCTGAATAATAGATGAGCTGTTAAGTGTTCGATTCCTGTTGTGATTTGATGTGTAGTCCGAGTTATGGGCGCGTGAAGAATATTTTCGTGTCTCCTAGCTGGGGAGTGAAGTGCATTACGTGTGGCGGTATGAGTTCAGACTCAGGAAGACTAAATGACTGTGTTATGTGTATGTCGATGGAAGGTGTGCTGAAATACTAAATTGAGGTGAAGCAGGTGGGTTATCTCCTGCGGAGTGTTCTTAAGTGGCATGGTCCCTATGTGTATGCTAGAAAGATCTCATGTGTAATTGAAGAGTACGTGTTGAAATTTGATAAATTCGGGTCGCTCAAGGGAGTGGACTCAAATGGGGATGAATGCGAGATTTGTAGAGGATTTCAGTGCTAGATGATCTGTGCTTTCACAAAACTTGTAGATGATTTGAGTTTAATCTCACTATGATATTATGACATCATTAGAGTAAAAGTATTATGGGTTATCGAGTGTGTCTTGATATATGGCTTTGAGCCAAGTTGGGGAGGTTGCTGTTGACTAGCTGATCGCACGATTATGTGCTATGTTGGTTCCGTTTCGAGATATGCTGGCAAATCAGTTCTAGTTGCAGAAATTAAGCCGAGGATGGCATGAGTGAAGCAAAATTTTCGACAAAGGTTATATTATGTTCCATAGAGTATGAGAAT
>NW_017701265.1:0-1982 GCF_001879085.1 Nicotiana attenuata | reverse complement strand
CCTGCTAATTTCGAAAGCTATTTGTGTGCAAAGAACCTGATTCCGGAATTTGTTAAGTCTTGATGAACAATTCGATGTCTGCTGGGATGACATTTATTTCTTGAGAGTAAGGATTCATGCAAAATGATTTCAATAGGATGAACTAACTCTAATTGGTGGCATGTTTGTTTATTCACTGCCTATAGCCGATTTACTTATAAGGATTGCCCATGGCTATTTCATTGTAAATTAAGAGTCATTTGGAAGAATGAACTCACACGGCCTTTTGCTGCTTCCACTGAAATGCAATGGGCACATGGAATTGTTTTGAGATTCGTAAATCACGTACTTCATGTTATAGATTGTCAGTTCTCTATAATTATTTGCTTGAGTAGATATACAAGACTTCTGAAATGTGTTTATGTTGGCTTTTTCTCTGTGGCCCATATTCAGTATTGTTGGGTTTACTTTAGAATCCAAAATTCTTCTAGAATCATAAAGGGTGAACTCAGTCACACGCTGTGCTAATGGACGGGCTCAATGTTGAGTTTAACCCGTTACTGTAAATTAATAACAAAGCATTATTAATTGTGGACACGTTCGCGTGACATGATTTTTGACGCGTCAAAAGAAAAGAGTATACGTTCGCGTAACTCAACTCTTTAATTACGAATAAATCAAGTGATCAAAAGCGGTAAAAAAGATAATTGCACTTAGGTCTTAAAAATAAGTAGTTAAACAATTAAGCCGAGTAATAATCACTAAGCGACCGTGCTAGAACCACGGAACCCGGGAATGCCTAACACCTTCTCCCGGGATAACAGAATTCCTTATCTAGAATTTCTGGTTTGCAGACTCTTTAAAAATAAAACTTCCTCGATTTGGGATTTAAAATAAACCGGCGACTTGGAACACCGTAATTTATTCCAAGTGGCGACTCTGAAATAAACAAATAATCCCATTTCGAATAATGTCACTTTAATTGGAAAAACTCCTTTATGTACTCCCTCTCGGGGGTATGTGTAAAAAAAAAGGAGGTGTGAGCTGTGACACCTCTTTTTTTTTTACTACACCCCCGGAAGTGGTATAATAAAGGGAGTTATTTCCAACTTGAAGTGACAATCGAAACGGGATTATTTAATTAAAAATCAGAGTCGCCACTTGAGAGATTTATGGTGTCCCAAGTCACCGGTTTAAATCCCGAATCGAGGAAAAGAATGACTCTGTTATTACAGTCTGCGAATCAGAAATCCGGGTAAGGAATTCTGTTGACCCGGGAGAAGGTGTTAGGCACTCCCGAGTTCCGTGGTTCTAGCACGGTCGCTTTGATCCTACTTGGCTTAGTAAATTATTTAATTACTGATTTTAGAACCTATGTGCATTTGCTTCTTTCACCGCCTTTAATTAAGAAAAATCTTGAAACAGGTTACGCAACGTGTCCACAATTAATAACGCTTTATTATTATTAAGAAAGTTAGGCCGAAGTTGCGCGAACGCATACTCCGATTTTGTTTTTTTAGAAAAAATCATAATTATGTTACGCGAACGTATACACAATCACAATAATAAGTTATAAGCATTATCTGGTGAAAGGAAACTACAAATAACCTAGGTAATTTAAGAAAAGCCAAATGAATTCTGCGCCCTATTACAGATTCTTAGCAGAAACTTCTTGTAACAAGTCTATTGTAAAGTAAAGGATCAAGTTACATATTCAACAATGTAATAACCTTTAGAAAACAAAAATGTTACACTCCAGGTGCATTCAATTTAACCACACTAAAAAAAATACTTTCTTGGATATACGATACTACACGACTACAAACTTGAAGTACTAAACAAAATCTTTATAGCTAACAATTGCAGATGTAGCTTTTCACCGTAAAATCAATAACATGCTCATTAGAAATGTGATATTGTATTCAACTTAAAATCACTCAAAAAAATATCAACACAAGTATTTTAACGAGGAAGAAGAGTAGGGTGCAAAAATAACCTTTAAC
>NW_017701264.1:0-1982 GCF_001879085.1 Nicotiana attenuata | reverse complement strand
GTGCAAATCCGGGGTTTCGAAGCCTCCAGGATATCATTTACAATCATACTCACCTCGAACCGGCGAAATCTCTAGCTCGCGACGCCTTTGCCTCTGAAATCAGGCTCCACGCGCGTCGAATCTATCCAAAATCAGAGCGAATACATCACAATAGGCTAAGGGAACAATACCCAATCGAAAACAATCAAAAACTATCAAAAATCTCGAAATTAGCAAAACCCGAGCCCCGGGCCCACTTCTCTAAGATCAGAGAATTTTACATCAATACATTCCTTATCTCCTCACGAGTTCATACGTACCAAGAACTCTCAAATTCGACCACAACCTATTTTACGATGAAACGGACAGCACCTCCCCTATATATATGACTTCACACAATTCCAAACAATCACCAAACAGCCCAAACAACATCAATAATAATCATATTGAGCCTCCCAAAACAGTCCACGCACAACCTAATCACTTCATACATACGACGGCCACCATAGTCGTGTCAAACGATCCGGAAATATTACGAAGAACTACCAGCCCACAACCCTACATCTATATGGTGTTTTTCCACATCCTTCCTCCTCCAAAACTCCACAAAACAGTAGTAAAATATACAACCCAATACCAACACGAAACAGCCCAAAAACAGCGCACAACAAGTCGAATAATTCGAACTCACGGCTTCCAATCACCGTCCCGTGAGTTCTAGGTATTAGGAAATGAATTTATCAACATTCCTTCATATTTAAAAGTTTAAATACAGAAATAAGGCATTTTCTTAACTATTAAATACCTTCCAAAACTCCAACTACAAAGAAAAAAGAGAGGCAATATAGCGATACTCACGTCGTGGGGATCGTTCTAGTGTTATTGCTTCGTGATTTTGTGCCTCGGATGATAATCTTGTTGGATAACCTTGTGGACAGCTTAAGGGTGAGGTTAGGGGTCTTATTTGGTCGAGCTCTCTGGAATTATGAAGAAAGAGACGACATAGGAAGATAAATATCCATTTTGGTTGAAAAGTCAAAAGGTGCTACTTGGCACCATCCTCATTGGTTCCTTTTTACAAATACCTATATTCTTTTTATCCGGATATCGTATGAACGTAACGGTTAAGAGTGTTAGGAAACTAGATTCCAAGACCTTCAATTTGATATATAATATCGTACCCAAAAGACCTCATATAACACACGAATGTATTGCTCAAAAAGTCTTTAGTGACACACCTACTTGCCAACTATACAGTCTGTGCAGTCTTGCAAAACTGCAAATATCTCTCTACCCGATGTCGTATCGAAGTAACGGTTTAATGAATTGGAAACTAACTCGTAGATATTCTAATTTGATATGTAGATCATCCATTGTATTCCAAGTATATTGGAAGAAAAGTGCATCTACATTTGACCTAAATGTCAGCAAATTATAAATGGAACTTGTGATGACCTTTTCAACTTTTGTTCCACAACTCGCTTGACTTCAAAACATAACACCAACTATCATACGACTAAAATAACTCATAATATAATCTTGTTATAATGTTAATAACCCTAGTATCACCCAAAAGTACATGGTAAAATATTCCAACTTGTCGACTTTCGACGAAACTTATTTTCTTCAATTCGTTTAGCTTCTAAGCCTCCAAACCCTCTTGCTACTTGGTACTAATGATCTTAAATATTTGTAATCTCCACATTAACATGATGAACTAACTTTGTAAACTTTTAAAAGATGATTCCCTTTCTGAGCTCACATTAATTGACTTATGACGTACTCTTACATACGATAACACGGGGTGTAACATCATTCCCCCCTTTGGAACATTCGTCCTCGAATGTTGATTAATGCGCTTATCAGTCTCATAACCTGTAGCTCTTAAGAATTCCTTAATATTGTCCTTGACATCTAGGAAACTGTTCTGTAAATAAATCCAACGGCCAGGGTATTCCCACCTTTAGGACTCTTTCTCATACCACGACCTGTGGTCGGAATTT
>NW_017701263.1:0-1983 GCF_001879085.1 Nicotiana attenuata | reverse complement strand
AGATGAAGTAAATCTAATGACGCCCAGAGGAACAACTTGGCTTAATTTTTATATATGTTCACAAAGTGAAGCCTAGAGATTGGCTAAAAACTGAAGGAAAAAGGAGAGAAGAGTCGCATAGGTGCACATACAAGGAAAAAGTCGTACAGACTGTATGACAGAAGGTAGGAAGAGTTACGAGATTAGAAGGATTTCGATCACAGATCGTAGTGTGAGAAAGAGGCCTAAAGGGGGGAATGCCTTGGCCTTTGGATTTATTCAAAGAATAGTTGCCTAAATGGCAAGAAGAGTATTAAATTATTTGCTAGAGCTATGGGTTATGAGAATGATAAGTGTACCAGTCAACATTTAAAGAAGAATGTTCCAAAGGGGAGAATGATGTTACACCCCATGTTTTCGTACGTAAAAGTACGCTATAAATAAATTAATGAAAGCTCGTAAATAAGAAATTACATCCCGCATTTTTCGTACGTTAAAGTTTCGTCGTAAGTTAATCGACGTAAGTTTGGGAATGAGATTATTTTAAGATTATAAGCATTATGCTAATTGAAACAAGTGATGAGTAAATTCATGAAGGTGTGAGGGTAAGCAAATCGAAGAAAATGATTTTTGTCGAAATTTGACATTTTGGATAAAATACGACCCGAGCTAAAATACCCGGTATTTATGGATTAATACCATACAAGGTCCCACATGGCCATGATAGTAAGGTGTATAAGATGTGTTAAAAGTGAGTAGTATTTTATGTAACTTGAGATTATTCTATATTATGTGGGTAATTTGTTAATTATTGGGTAATGGGATATTACCTAAATTATTGGATAAAGGTTAAAATTTACCAACGTGGCAACCCACCCTTCAAACTAATGACTCTTTACTCAAATTGAAAGGTGGGAAATTAGTATTATGTGGCTAAGCCACCACATGAAGTGGGTCCACACCTATTCAAACACATTTCTTCATTACGTGATGCAACATACTTCAAAATTATGACTATTTTGCTTCATTTTGTCTTTTAGATTTTCAAGTGATCCAAATATAGTGTTCTTTCCGTTACAAAGACACATTAGAATATATCAAAAGAACACATAACATCTTCCTACTACAATACCAAATTACACACGATAGAGCACTTGGTAGGCATCTGGTTTGTGCTATTGTTGTAATTGAATTAGGTTGTTCCATATTTCAATCTCGTCATTACATGTTTCGTCGCGATTTGTGTGTGTTAAAAGGATTGTCAAGAGAATCGATTCAGGTATGTTAAGGCTATCCCTTCTTTCCTTTCGGCATGATCCATGCGATACAAACGAAACGAGTAAATTACATGGGTCATATTATTCTATGATCTCTTCATGGGTCTCAGAAATTACATAAGTTGATAAAGTTATTTCATGATATTAATAAGAGGTATAATGGTCTTATGACATTCCAGGAGATTTTATTCACGTACTACTCATGCATTGCATTCAATTATATATGTACATTGACCCATGACCAGATAGCGTTATATACGTGTATATATGTATATTATATATATATGGGATATGGAAAAAGGTTACGGAGTTATATATGCACCACCATATATGATGGGATGCCCTCGGAGGCTTGATGACGTTACGAACGCATATACCCATTCATGGTATGACATTTATACACATATGCATGACATTATAATATTAAATGATTCACAAAGCTATTCAGATATACATGTTGAGTCTTTTACTTCTCATGTCAATTATTTACATATTTTCATTCCTTACGTACTCGGTACATTATTTGTACTGACGTCCCTTTTGCCTGGGTATGCTGTATTTCATGCCCGCAGGTCCCGATAGACAGGTTGAGAGTCCTCCAAGTAGGTTATCAGCTCAGTGGAAGATGTTGGTGCGCTCCATTTGCTCCGGAGTTGCTTATTTGGTTAGTATGATTTAGACATGTATTGATTAGTATGTCGGGGCGCTGTCCCGGCCTTATGGCGTT
>NW_017701262.1:0-1983 GCF_001879085.1 Nicotiana attenuata | reverse complement strand
TATATATATATATATATATATATATATATATATAAGCATGTTAGAGTATATTTTAGTCTATATATTTTAGTCTATTCATCCCTTGTATTACAAAAGTGTTAACGGCTTACATTTATATTATTTAGATAGTAAATACAAAAGTTATTTTTAATTTTGACCAATATTGACATGAAAAGAGACCAACTTGATCGCTAATTGTCCAGGAATTAAAATTAGCGACCAAAGTTGGTCGCTAAATTTAAATCAGATTTATTTTGTATTTTATATAATATTTAAAATAATAATATAATTGTTAAACGTTAGAACTGGGTCCCAGATTAGCGACCAAAGTTGGTCTCTAAATGCAAAGCGACCAACGTTGGCCGCTAATTTAGAATTATATTTATTTATATTTTATATATTTTTTTAAATAATAATATAATTATTAAAATTTTATAACTGGGTCCCAGTTTAGCGACCAAAGTTGGTCTCTATCTGCTTCCCCTTTAGTAAGCGACCAACTTTGGTCGCTAATTTTAAATTATATTTATTTATATTTTATAATTTTTTTAAAATAAAAATATAATTAATAAAATTTTATAAGTGGGTCTCACTTTAGTGACCAAAGTTGGTCGCTAATTTGAGTATTTCTTTGACCAAGCAAGTCTGACCAGTCCGGTCAACATTTTGACCACATTAGCGACCAAAAAGCGACCAACCTTGGTCGCTAATTTATTTAGAATAATTATTTAATTTTTTTCTCCATCTTTGCGACCAACGTTGGTCGCTTTTCTTGACAGAACAACTTTGATCGCCATTTTTTGGTCGCTTTTTTCCGGAATTCTAGTAGTGAAATAAGATTAAGTTGGTGCACATAACTCGCTCTCATGAACGTTTTGAAAATTTTGCCACGGGTGGTTTCCTTCACAATATGTATGGAGATCAATAGTAGAATTATCTACACCTAAATTCCCAAAATTCCAAGATGTCATGTTTCTCAACTCAACAGTTATATAAAAAAAATACAAAAAAAAAAGAAGAAGAAAAAAACAAAAAAACAAAACAAAACAAAATAAAAGTTCAAACTTGAACCCTAGCAATATATACAGCTACAACTACACCGTTAGTTCCCCGGCAACGGCGCCAAAATTTGATCACGTCCAACTCTAGTCCTAAAAAGGATAAGCGGTCGCTGCAAATATAATCCGATCTAAAAGTCCGGAGTCGAATCCCACAGAGAACTAAGGCTTAGCTATACCTGTTTAATATCACTAAGAAGACAAGTTTGAACAATTTTCTAAATTATAAAGATTGAGATTTATATTTCTAACTAATTAACTAGCAAATACTAGAAAGCGGTAAAATTATCAACTAACGAGACAAAGGGTTGGAGACTAAATTAAGGAGGTCTAGAGTTAAGATTTTCCCAATTGTCGGAATACTTCTAGCTATGTTCCCTACAATTTTTGCCAATATATTCTCTACTGATCGTGAGCACTTTAGATCGTAATTCTCTCTCGAGCAACTACAATAATTTACTAGACATATTCTTTCGAACTACACTAGTTGGCTTTATCTAACCGCTCATTATGACCACGTCAAGGCTTTGTTATTTCTAAACCTACCTTTAAACCCGCTGTATTGATTTCTCACATACGTTAGGAGTGGCGTTGTTCAACAACCAGCTAAATATGTATCCTTTCTCAGGCAACACATAATAAATAGGCACAGTCAATCGATGGCCATTCAATCAACAACAATAAACACGTAGTTGAACAAGTAGAGAAATTCAACAGCTCAATTATATAAAAACATAACAAGAATTTATCCTACAAAAGGTTCTATCAAAACCCTAGATAACAAATTAGTTATTCATAATAGTATGTAAAACCACAATACTAAAAGTCATAACCAACAATAAAAGATAGGAAGAGGAAGGAAAAACTCGTAGAAGAATTCCCCGCCTTGCTCCTATTGTGTCTCTGCCTCCTTAGGTCGAATCTG
>NW_017701261.1:0-1983 GCF_001879085.1 Nicotiana attenuata | reverse complement strand
CTATGGTAATAAGTACATTCTTGTTGCTGTAGACTATGTGTCCAAATGGGTAGAAGCTGCAGCGGTGCCCACCAATGATGCAAAAGTGGTGGTTGGGTTTCTAAAGAAGAACATATTCACCCGTTTTGGGACACCACGCGCAATTATCAGCGATGGAGGCACTCACTTCTGCAATAGGGCTTTTGAAAAGTTGTTGGCTAAGTATGATGTGCGCCACAAGGTGGCTACTCCGTACCACCCGCAGACTAGTGGACAGGTTGAGGTATCCAACAGAGAGATCAAGAATGTACTGACAAAAACCGTGAACGCCACAAGAACTGATTGGTCGAGGAAGCTAGATGATGCACTCTGGGCTTACAGAACAGCTTTCAAGACACCAATTGGTATGTCACCATACAAGTTGGTGTTTGGGAAGGCCTGTCACCTACCTGTAGAACTTGAGCATAAAGCGTGGTGGGCACTGAAACAGCTAAACTTAGACATGGAAGCTGCGGGCACGTCAAGAGTCACTGAATTGCATGAGCTCGAGGAGTTCTGGTATCTTGCTTTTGAGAGCACAAGGCTGTACAAGGAGAGAATGAAGAGGCTACACGATCAGAACATCGTTGAGCGAAATTTCAAACCTGGGGACATGGTATTGCTCTACAACTCAAGACTGAGGTTGTTCCCGGGTAAGCTTAAGTCACGATGGTCTGGACCATTTCGAGTAGTTGAAGTTTTCCCGTCAGGAGCTGTGGAAGTTGCCACTGAGAATGACTCTCGTACATTTAGAGTCAATGGTCAGCGATTGAAATTATATGTGGGTATGAGCGAGCCTAAGGAAATGTCTGAGCTGCACTTGAATGAACCACAGAGGTCGAGCGAGCCTTAATTGCGCTCATCTGAGTCGTGTCGCGACGTTAAATCAGGCGCTGCGTGGGAGGCAACCCATGAAATTGTTGTAAGTGTAATCTTTTTGTTTAAAAAAAAAACCGTCAGATGCAGAGAAGTGCCTAGACCACGGTTTCACCGCGACCGCAGTCAATGCAACTCTCTGTAGTCAGTCCACCGCGCTTGCACCGCGATCGTGGTCAAACCGCAGTGGATTGACCTCTCTGAACCTCACCCCCCGCGGTTCTACCGCGACCGCGGCAGAACCGCGGCAGACCCAGACGGGCCCAGGTATGATAATTTTTTATTTTTTATTTTTTATTCCCCCCCCCCCTTCTCTCTAATTAATATAGAACCTCCCCACCCACCGACCCCCATCTCCTCTTCTCTATTCTTCTTCTCTCTTTCTCTCTCTAAAAAGAAAAATCCCCATTCTCTCTCACCCAAACTCCATTATCATCTTCTCCAAAACTCCACCTCCACCCTTCCCCTCTTCCATCAAGTAAGTTTCTCTTCTCCCCTCTATTTCTTCTTCTTAATTAGTGTAATTTAGTTTTGTGTTAGTTTTAGTAAACCCTAGTTAGGATTAGTGTTCAAGTTTTTAATTTTTGCTTTCTTTTATGTTTTCTATTGTTGTATTTGATGCTTGTGGGGTTGTTTAGTGCTAATTTGGTTGGGTCTCCATGATACTTTAATTGTTGGGGTTGTTTTGATGACTTGGAGGCCTAGAAAATATTTTTGTGGTGTAGCTTGGTGATGGGCCATTTTTGGCTGAAAATTGGGGATTTATTGTACAATTTTGAGGCATTTTATGCCTAACCTAGGTTGTGGCGGTGTTGTATTTGGTGGATGGCGGTGTTGTAATTGGTGTATGGTGGTGTTGTATTTAACGTGAATCACTCGAGGGAGTAAGTGTGGGGTGCTGTATGCCGGAAATTGCAAGCAAATTGTGGGGTCCTTTGTGGAGGTTGTTATCCTTGAACACCTTAGTAGTGGAAAATGGGCACTTTGTATGAATGAAATAAATGGGGGCAAGTGTATGGTGCCATTGGGTGGTGAAGTCTGAGTACCCATCCAACTGGCACAGGAAGGATATATTTGATGGTTCTTCTG
>NW_017701260.1:0-1983 GCF_001879085.1 Nicotiana attenuata | reverse complement strand
GCAGTCTTATTTGTGGAGGTGGAGAGCATCCGTCAAGCCAAAGTCCGCTCGGGGATAGTTTTTGCGGGCGCTGGAGAAGTATCGCTGCTACCGAGATCAGTTCCGAGAGTTGCGCGTGCGCTTGAGGAATGATCCCCGTAGCCGGGCCTTGGTCGAGGAACTGGCGAGGCGGGAGCTTCAGGTGCAGCAGGCACTTGGCAGAACGCGCGCCCTCGAGGAGCAGCTTCGTCAGAAGGACGAGGAGCTTGAGGCGGGAAGGCGGGACGCAGCTGAGAGGGAGCGCCAAGATCAGGCCAAGGCAGCGGAGGCCGCTGCGGCATGGAACGGGAAGGTGACCGCATTGGAGGGTGAAGTCGCGGCTTTGAGGCAGCAGGCGGGGACCGCTTCGACGAAGGCCGCAGGGTTGGAGGAGGCGCTTCGTGTTCGTGAGAGGGAGTGGGGGTTGGAGAGAGCTGCCGCGGCCTTTAGAGAGGCGGGGCTAGAGGACCGCATTGGGGTCTCTGAGCGGGACGCCCAAGTCATGGCGGACCGGATCGCAGCCTTGGAAGAAGAGAATCAGCGCCTACGGGACCAAGCCGCTTCTTCCAGCCAGGCTCACGAACTTTGGGTCTTTGCCGAGGCCCAACGTGATGTATATAAGAATTTGTGGGAGGCCGGCATCGTGACCGAAGCTGCTTTCGAGGGAGCGCGTCAAAAGGCTCGTGAGGCCCGTACCGACTGTGGTTTTGACGTGGCGACGCCAGAGGCTGACGCTGGTGCAGATGGTGGCGCAGATGGCGCCGAGTAAAAAGATACGCATTTTTTCTTGTTTTTCTTTTCTCTTTCCTTGTATTGATCGGCCTTGGCCGGGTGTAAGCGGGGAAGACCCACAATTAACTTTGTAGATAAATGAGATCTCCTTTCCGTTATTTGCCTTGTGTCTGTTTTGTACCTCCTCTTTTTCCCCCTTAGATTTTTCTTTGCATGCGCTCGAAGGGGTGATTTGCCTTCGAGTTCAACTCTGGTAGGCATGTTAGTTTTTAATTGTTGACGACTCTTCTTCTTCGACTCGGGATGAGCGAGTTGGAGCCATCGGTTAGAGATAGCGGCACTTAGCCTTAGTCCCAGTTCGGGCGCGATCGAACTGTCGGCCGTGATGACAGAACGCGGCCTTGTAGTTTGGCGATAGCGGCGCTTAGCCTTAGTCCAAATTCGGGTGCGGTCGAACTGTCGGCCGTGATGACAGAGACGCGACCTTGTAGTTTGGCGATAGCGGCGCTTAGCCTTAGTCCAAATTCGGGCGCGGTCGAACTGTCGGCCGTGATGACAGAGACGCGACCTTGTAGTTTGGCGATAGCGGCACTTAGCCTTAGTCCCAGTTCGGGCGCGGTCGAACCGTCGGCCGTTATGACAAAAACGCGGCCTTGTAGTTTGACCGTGGCCGGACTTTACGTGTCCCCAATCTTAGTTTGAGTTGGGAGTACTTACTTGAATGGCGAGGGTGCCTATCCTGCGCTTCAATTCGTTGGAGGTCGTGATTTTGCTTTCACAGATGAAGGCGTTTGGCCTGAATCTCGGTTCAACTGTGATTGAACTTGCTAAAGTTGAGGACGAAGGCGTCCGTCCTTGTAGTTCGACCGAGGTCGAGCTCGTTGGATTTAATGGCGAAGGCACATAGCCTGAGTCTTGGTTCAACCATGGTTGAACTTGTTGGCGAAGGCGGGTAGCCTGAGTCCCGGTTCAACCATAGTTGAACTTTTTTGGTGAAGGCACACAGCCTGAGTCCCGGTTCAACCGTAGTCGAACTTTTTTGGTGAAGGCGCATAGCCTGTGTCCCGGTTCAACCGTAGTTGAACTTGTTGGTGAAGGCGCATAGCCTGTCTTGGTTTAACCGTAGTTGAACTTTTTGGTGAAGGCGCATAGCCTGTCTTGGTTCAACCGTAGTTGAACTGTTTGGTGAAGGCGTTTAGCCTGTCTTGGTTCAACCGTAGTTGAACTAATTGG
>NW_017701259.1:0-1983 GCF_001879085.1 Nicotiana attenuata | reverse complement strand
CGGGTTTTGAACCCCGGATTTGCACATCGTAGTGCTATATTGAGGTGACTTGCACGCCGAATAGCGAGCGTGGGGTAGAGCACCGTTGGGGATCGTGACTTGGTCCGTCCCGATTAATGAATTTACCGCGTATTTAACTAAAACTTACTTGTTATCATTATAATTTGGGCTGATTGCCATATTTGGGCTTCATGCCAACTATTTGCACCCTTCGGGGATTATTATCACTGTTTCCTCACTGTTTTGACTTATTACCTGAACTCAGTCATGCTGTTTTTCCACTGTTTTACAACTCATCCATTTTTACTCAATTTTGAGACTTAAATGATATTTCTAAATGATGTTTTAGGCTGAGAACTATTGTTTTACAAATGCCCGAGAGGCTTGTGATGATTTCTGACTGAGTGCGGCTGAGGGCCAGATGTGAGGATATACTGAGTGATATGAGGCCGAGGGCCTGAGATACATATATACGCCACGAGGTGGCTTGAGTGATATGAGGCTGAGGGCCTAGATTTTATGCCACGAGATGGCTTGATATCGCGCTTGGGTCGTAAGGGGCCCCTCCGGAGTCTGCACATCCCCAGTGAGCGCGGGTACCCATTGTGATCACAGAGTGAGCCCGAGGGGCTGAGAGTGTTCTGAGAGTGAGCCTCAGGGGCTGGTCCTATTCTATGTGTTTACTTTATTTCAATTGTCTTCCATTACCTGTTGATTGTGTTTCTTTATGTGTTATCTTCCTGATTGCCTGGCATTACCTATTGCTTGAGTGTTGTGCCCGAGGGGAGGATTTTTGTGCTTATCTACACTAATTGTTTTGCATTCATTTGCATAACTGTTGAGAAGTCATTTTTCAAAAGAGGTTAAAACTGAGCTAAGATGTATTTAAGAGATTTCACAATTTATTGTTTTTCTTAAATGGTTTTTATACGGCTTCTATACAACATGTTGATATGCTCTACGTGATTTCTTACCGCTCAGTTGTTATTTACCTTTATTAATCACTGAGTTGGAGTACTCACTTTACTCCCTGCACCTTGTGTGTAGATGCAGGTATTTATACACCCGGTAGCGGGTGTTGGCTGACCAGAGGCAGAGTTATCGGAGTTTAGCGAGGTAACTGCCAGCATTCGCAGCACCGCTTTTCCCCCTTTTCTTTCATTTGTCCTATTCTGTATATTTCAGACCTTGTAGTTATATTTATACTTTAATAGATGCTCGTGACTTGTGATACCTCGATTTGGGCTGTGTCGGGTTGTACTTCCACTAATTATTACCATAAATCATATTTATGCTGCTTATGAACTGTTTAACTGTTTTAAAAGGATGAATTGGGTTTAGTTGGCTGGCCTTGTCCCCACGAGAGGCGCCATCACGATCGGGTCTGGGTTTGGGTCGTGACAAGTTGGTATCAGAGCCTAGGTTACTAGGTCTCACGAGTCATGAGCAGGTTTAGTAGAGTCTCGCGGATCGGTACGGAGACGTCTGTATTAATCCTCGAGAGGCTGCAGAACCTTTAGGAAAACTTCACATTCTTGAATTCTTATCGTGCGTCCTTGGATTCAGCTTGAAATGTAACTCTTTGAATTCCTTCCACGTGTTCGTATGCGCGCATGGGCGCTCAGTATCAGATGTGCCCTGATGGTTGTGATTCCCTGATCTAGGGGCGAGATGTAATCTCTGTGAGTTTATGTTGGGCCAGTCTAGAGGACTTGAGGCCGGATCTTTGCCTATGGCTGGAGCACTGAGGTGCTGATTGTGTGAACAAGTGTTTTTGAACTTATATGTTCGGTATTGTCCCTATTAGTGGGAGTGACGGTTGGGTAACTATGTGATGAGTATGTTAGTACTGCGAGATGTATCTAT
Source organism: Nicotiana attenuata (assembly GCF_001879085.1). Taxonomy (NCBI): domain Eukaryota; kingdom Viridiplantae; phylum Streptophyta; class Magnoliopsida; order Solanales; family Solanaceae; genus Nicotiana; species Nicotiana attenuata. The sequence goes on along the minus strand of NW_017701259.1, from coordinate 117 downwards.
ATGACTTGGAAGTGACGAGGAAGGTCTGCGGGATGATAAAAGGACTATTAGGTGCTTGAATTCCATCGTGATTCGAGGTATAGCCCCGAATTATGGGCGTGTGAAGGATCTTTTCAT
>NW_017701258.1:0-1984 GCF_001879085.1 Nicotiana attenuata | reverse complement strand
TTCTACACCAGGCTCACATGTTCATCCTGTTGTGTTTTCTATATGTCTTGTTGATATACTTTTCTGGTATGTTGAGCCCTTTTACTGTATGTGTTTCCTACTGAGTTCTTAAGTTCTTTATTTGCCTTCTTCTGGACTTTGTTTGAGCTCTTTTAAACATGTTTCCTCTACTGTTTTCCTAAATGTTATACTGCCTCTTGTTCTCTTCTGAACTTGTTTAAGTTCCAAACTTTACTTAAAACTTTCTACTCTCCCTAAGCTTTAAATCAGTTTCTTCACTCTATTTGCTTCGAATGTGCTATTTTACTTGTTTGTTTTCTCGTGAGTCTCTGGAAGAGACCTCTGAGCCTGTTTCAGTTACTTGGCTCCCCGTCTCTGTATCCGATTCGACTTAGAAACCCTAGAATGTGGGGGTTTCGATGAGGTTGATTTTGTGTTCGAACTAGGGTTCTACTTTGGAACCCTTGACTCTCAGACTCAAGTCTGAGTCTATGTACTGAATTTGAGCCTCTTTGTTTGTGACTCTGAACTTTTCTATACTAGATTCTTTCTAATTAGCATGACGGTTCTTTCTTGTTTGACATGTCTGTATGCTTTATATATGAGGAATTCTTCCTTCAAAAAAGGTTTTGCCAATTTATGATTGATTCAAAATTCCTTTTAATAAGGTTCGATTGATTGTTACTGATTTTATTTAATTAAACCTTTCTTCACCTTTTATGGTTGGATTCATTCAAACCAAAACTCAATTTCTGATTTTTACTGGTTGTTGATTGATTTCCTTTCCTTATTTGCACAAACCGTGTTGCTATCAAACTCTTTCCTTAAATAGTTTCTGTGTATTTGCCCTTCTTGTATTACTTTGGAAAAGATTTTGATCAAATTCCTTCCTTATTAATTCTGCCCGTTTGAAATCAGAATCCCTTAATTAAAGGGAGACCTTATGTAATTGATTTCAAAACTATTTTCTTACCTTTTTCTTACTTGTTTCCCGCACTATAAAGGGCACGACCTTTCAGCACTTTAGGACACCTTGAGTTCAATACTCTCACACACATTACTTACTTTCAATTTCAATACTCTTACGCTTCACCCAACACTCTACTCTCTTCTGAGATATTCTGACTATTTGTTTGCAATTTGGCTTTACAAGACTACTGCTTTTACTTTCTTGTTTCCCTGAAACTGGTATGTTCTAATTTAAGTTTCAGCCTCATCCCAATGTGTTTATTTCATAGCTTCTATCATCCTGTCTACTTTGCTGTCTATGCTTAGTGTTAAATATGTGTGTTGTTCTCTTTGCATCTGTTTTCTGCTGTGAATCCCCATACCCTTATCTCCCTCTATGTGTTTGAGTTAAGGTTCAGGCATGGCAGCATCCAAATTGTTGTTCATGTCTGTGCTTGATCCTTTAAAGGATCCTAACTCCCAAATAATGTGGCTAACAGGCTTGTTGGGGTGTGCCAGCACTCCCAATTGCTGGGTATGACCACCAGCCTGTCTTGACTTTCCCCTAAACCCCTTTCTGCACTTACACTCACTCTTAGTTTCTATGTTCTGCCCCCCCTCCTATGAGCCTTGCTTTGGGGACCTTGAGTTCCCTCTGAACTTGGACATTTGAGGGCTGGCCCTTCCACACTGCACTATAATTCAATTCTGTAATGAATTTGGGTGTAAGCACTGCCCGGAGTTCCTGAGGCTCTTGGGAACTCTGACATACCCAGAAAATGAGAAAGGCTTTGGAAATTGGATCTTTGGAGTTGGTTTATTTCATATTTCAGACCTGGAGTCTGAATCAGGCTCTCCTTGGTTGTACTCTAATTTTTGATGTATTTTTACTCTTCTTGATTCGTTCTAGTTTGTAATAATTTTGTAATAACTTATGGGGTTTTAGTGAAAAGGGAAGGGTCACTCATGTATGCATAAGGGTAGATATCATGCTCTTAGGTATTTACTTCTGCAATCGTATCCTGCTTTCATTTCT
>NW_017701257.1:0-1984 GCF_001879085.1 Nicotiana attenuata | reverse complement strand
CATACTTACTCAAATTACCCTTTATAGAGGTCAAGACTTGCCTTTCCTTCGTGAATCACATACCCTCACATCACACAAGAGAGTAGTTCCACAAATGTTAACTTCAAGACAATTAGGACGTAGAAAAACAAAATTCGCTCACTCTCCCAAAAAACATTCAGATGCCACAAAGATGCACCATAGGCTTGCCCGTAGTGTAATACTCTACTAATCGAGTCCACTCAGTCTAAGATCAATAATTAGGACTTCACTTGGTTGTAATGTAGGCTAAGGGACGGGTAGGATATATTTGGATATAGTGACTAACCTCCCTAAGCACTTTTAATACAATTACTTTAACTTTCACAACCATACTTATGTCACCCAGATATTCCACCTCATTTGTATTTACAACATCCCACTCCATTAGGTGCAATTGCAACAAACCACCACTTATCGACTAATACATTTGCTCTAAACAAAAAAACTCTTTTTTTTTCTTTCTCTTTTTTTTCTTCTTTTAAGTGGCGCTTATTCTTTTAATTGTCCGAACACTGCACCTTTCCTCTATTCCCTCGGTTCCACTCAAAAACCAAACCACCACCCCACACTTTTGCTTTTGCATAATTTCAATACTGTTTATGTGCTTATGGAGGTAAAGGGTTCAAACAGATGTCCATTCAAACAATTGGGTAAGGTTCGCAATGCGGTTACCAAAGAAACAGGCTTATAGGCTCAACGGGGTTGACTACGATGTATTACATTTAGGTGGATCTATTTTATATGTCTGGCTCAACAAAGAAATGCCTGTATCACTTCTAAGACTGAATGAAACTGCTATTTTGATTTGCAAACACACGGGGCAAGTTCTAGGCATCAAATGTGAATCATGGAATACAGTATAACTCACACCCACATGGCATATGACTCACTCCGGATTGGCTTATCAAGACACTCTCTTCTGAGTATTCAAGTCAGTGACAAACATACAATTTAAGGCACTTTAGCAAGAATCAACCGCTGAGACTAGGCGTTACACTCTAGTGTCTATTATATTCAGGTGTATCAACGCTAAGGATTTTTCTTCCGATTCCAGCTCGTAGCCCATTAATCCTAACTAAAACTAAAAAAACAAACTAAAAAAACTACCTACACACGGTTCAAGCTAAACCCTTGGAAAAGAACCGTGGCCCAAAGAAAAACCAAGGGGGAGTTACTACACTACCTAAAAAAAACATCTTTTTGGTCTTTTCTCTAGACGTACTTCCCTCAAAAAAATTGTCTAAGGATCCGTCATCAGGAAGAGTCTCCATATTCCCTTTTTTTTTCTCGACCTAGTCCCACAAGAACCCCGCCGAAAGAGATCTGTCGTTGGGAAAAGTCACTTACCTACTCTAAAATTACCTAATGAAACTATTACTCAAAACACCAAAAACAATCAAGAAACAAAGAAACATCAACCAGTCAAATTGCTACATATACATATATACATTGAAGTATCCCCCACCCTACACTTAAAATGTAGACATGTCCTCATGGCATTTTAAATTAAAGAACAGTGAGGCAAAGGAACTTACCTGAAATATCACTCCTGATCGGAGACGGTGTCTGGGTTCACATTGCAAGCACGACCCAAAGCTCTCAGCCAGCCTAAGAATTTCTTTTCCGACTTCACCTGCCGGTCAGCCACCGCGTCAATGCGGGCACCCAAATCAGTGACTGAGGTACGCAACCCAGCCACCTCCTGCTCCAAAGCGGTGAAACGCGACACCCGGGCAGCTCCAGAAGATGTTGCAGTCCCAGATGGTGCTGCGGCTGCTGCAATTTGATCATGGGCCTGTGGCTCGGCCCCCACGTCCTCCTGCGCAGTCCCCTCATCCTCAGAGTCATCAGAGTCACTACTATCCTTACCACCTGCTGCTGCCGGCTCCTTTCCAGTGGTTACCTTGTCTGCCCGGAACTTGCGGACTTTTGGCACTATACCATCCCACTGCCAGATTTTCCG
>NW_017701256.1:0-1985 GCF_001879085.1 Nicotiana attenuata | reverse complement strand
TATGCGGATCGGATAGTTGAGGCCATCCACAAACCTCCTGATCCTCTCGCGATCTGTCGGGATCATCCACGTAGCATGCCGAGCTAGCTATGTAAACCTCAACTCATACTGAGTCACTGTCATACCTCCCTGAGTCAACCACTTGAACTGACGACGCAGCTCTTCCCTGTGAGACTAGGGTACATATTTTTCCAAGAATACCGTAGAGAACTGCTGCCATGTGAGGGGCGCTGCTCCAATAGGCCTACGCCTCTCGAACTCCTCCCACCAAGTAAATGCAGGCCCTGTGAACTGGAAGGTAGTAAAAGCCACTCCACTAGACTCCAGATTAAACGCAGTACGAAGTATACGCTGGCACTTATCCAGAAAACCCTGGGCATCCTCGCCCTCAACACCACTGAAAGTCAGAGGCTGAAGCCTACCGAACCTCTCCAACCGACGTTGCTCGTCATCCGGCATAGCTGGAACCACATGAGCTAGAGCTAGTGCGACTGGCGCAACTGGAATAACTGCTGCAACTGGTGCAGCTGGCTGAACTGGCTGAGCTGGAGCTACCCCAGGTGTCTGTAAGCCCTGAACAACCTGCTCGGGTGTGCGAGCATCGGGGGTCTGATGACCACCCCCAGTCTGAGAAGTAGCCGCCACTGTAGTAGCTGAAACCGCTTGAGCCAGGCCAGTGCAGACGGACAAGATCTGAGCCAAAGCCTCCTAGAGACCAGGAATCACGATGGGCACTGCCGGTGCCTGAACAGGTGCTGCTGGAGCATCTACAGCTGGAATTTGACCTTGAGCCTGGTCAACTGGTGCTGGAATCTGACACTGAGTCTGGTCAACTGGTGGGTCAGCAGGTGCTGTCCCTGCTGCCCTGCCTCTACCGCGACCACGGCCTCTAGGTGGCACTGGTGGTCGTCCGCCACGTCCGTTAACGCGGGTTCTCGCCATCTGCGAGAGAATAGAATACGGAAATTTAGTTTTTCATAATAACAAGCCGCACGATTTGAATTTCAAGAAAGTGAAGTGTTTCCTAAAGGTTCTGTAGCCTCCCGAGGATAGATACGGACGTCTACGTACCGATCCGCGAGACCCTACTAAACCGGCTCATGACTCGCGAGGCCTAGTAACCTAGGCTCTGATACCAACTTGTCACGACCCCAAACCTGGTCGTGCTGGCGCCCAACAAAATTGCTAGGCAAGCCTGACCACAGTCGTTCCCAAATCAACCGTAAACCTCAAAACCGACAATCTAAAGAGAATATAATAGTTTTAGAATAATAATCCAATGTTTATCGAAGAATAATACTGAGAAAATACGAAGTCTGATAAAAACACTCCCAAAAGATCTGGGGTCACGAGTCTAGAGCCTCTAAAACAATCTGAATAACAATATCTGAACGGAAATACTCAAGTCTGGAAATGTATATATAAATAAAACTGAAATAGGAAGAGTAGTCAGGTCCTGCGAACGTCAAGCAGCTACCTCAACAACTCTGATAAGCTCTGGGAAACAAAGACTGCTCAGCTAAGCCTCCGGTGCACCTGAATCTGCACACAAGGTGCACGGAGTAGGGGTGAGTACTACCGACTCAGTGAGTAATAAGCATATAAAATGTCTGAAGATAAGAAATCCACGAAATGCCACAAAGCAAAGCTAAAACTAACAGTCCAACACCTAACTACGAACTAACAGCAAAACAACTTCAAATATATCAGTCAAGTATAATGTAAGGATGCAATGCAATGCACATGACCGCTACGGCGCGTAGCCCGATCCATTTAACGTCGACGGCGCTCACTTGGGGTGTGTACAGACTCCGGAGGGGCTCCTTCAGCCCAAGCGCAATATAATCATACCATTCGCTGCGGCGTGCAGCCCGATCCATACTCAGTCCACAACATGCATATGAGTCACGTAACAGATTCAATTAATTTCCCAATTTCCAATTTATTAAGAAGAATATACTTTAGATATTTAACTTCAGGAAAAA
>NW_017701255.1:0-1985 GCF_001879085.1 Nicotiana attenuata | reverse complement strand
ATTGAACTTTCTTTTTGTCTTTTTGCTTTTCTTTCTTTGTTATTGCCTTTCCTTTTCTTCACTTTTGTGCCGTTTTACCACTTTGTTGCAATCCTCGTCTCTCCCCCCAAGCTTATACTTTTGTCATGTGCTAAAGGAAAGTTTTGGGTGCCAAGAGAGGGTATCTTTTAGAACGGGTATAGGCTTGTATCATGGTTCTTGAAAGAAAAAGGTCTAAGGCTCAAAAGGGTTAACTAGGGATCTTATCATTGGTAGGCTATGAAACTGTTCAATCTATCATTTGGATCAAGGAGAGCCTATAATCACGTCTCAAGTCAAAATTCACTTAGGATTTCGCCTCAACAAACATTCAGGGCAAGTTCTAGACCAATGGCTCGGGACTTGGACTTGCAATTCAATTACTCACCACACAAGCTAAGGGATTGCTAAAGACATAGAGTCGGGGGCCCACAACGACCTTAGATACGATTTGAGCACACAATGGTCCCGAAAAACCACTTGATGATTATCGATCAACACAGGAGTCTGAAGGCCACAACTTTCACCATCCTAAACACAACAATTTGTTTTTGACCATAAGATCAAAGGCAAATGTGCTAGGCCCAAGTGAAGCTTTACTTGAGGTACCCTTAACTACAAACTACTAAAAATAAAAAGTAAAACAGACTCAAACCCTTAAGAAGGTTGTCACGCAATCTATCATTGGAAAGAGCCACCCGGTTCACACAACACTCTACCTTTGGAAAGAACCGTGGCATTAAGAAAACCAAAGGCTTATTGCAAATTTCAAAAACAAGAAGCTACGAATCACAAATAAGAAGCTAAAAACGAAATTTTTTTGCGGAAAATAGAATAAATATATACAAGAGGGGATTTAAATATACAATAGACGGGATGAATATATACAATGATGTGTAACTTTATATACAGACCAAAGGAAAGATAAAAAGTGCGATAAAAGTAACTAAATATAAAATTATATACAGACCAAATGAAAATCAAGAAAGCATAAAATGGTATCAATATATACAGTCATCCAAAAATGAAGTGCGCACCCCCTCGAATAAAAGCTGGCATTGTCCCCAATGCCAACTAGTCTAAATAAGCACAAAAAAGATAGTAAAAGGATATAGATGACTCCCTAAGCCATGTTCGTCTGCATAGGATCATGGGTGGTCCTTGGGTCCTCTGTGTGCTCGGAAACTTCAGACTGGTTCCCGGTGGTCTGCTCTGCTGCTACTGGGACCTGGGCCTGGACCTGGACCTGGACAGGCTCCGGAACTGGTACATCCTGTGGCTGACTGGAGGAAGCCTTCGGTGGGTCCGCCAACTGGATGATAGCATCATCTGCTCTAGGGATCATCCTCCTCCTCTTCGGTGGCCTCTGGGTCTGCTCCGGCTGTGGATGAGCTGCTGGGACGGGATCATCTAGGAACAGGTCCAAAGGCAGCAGGTCTGCCTTCAGTCTATCAACATCTGCCCGCAGCTCCTTCACGGACTCCTTGGAGGCCCGTGTCTTCCGTAGCTTCCTATGCTCCTTAGCAAGCTCCTTCAGAGCCTTGCTATGTGAATCCACTGCCATTGTCAATGCATCCTGAGTATTGAGGATTTTCTTCTGGTTTTCAAGAATTTCCTTCAAAGCATCCTCTATTGATTGTGGGACCTGTGCTGGCTGAGGTGCCGACTGAGCTGCAACAGTAGCAGTTAATGTGGACAGCTTAGATGACGTTGTGGACATCCAGTTGTTGATACTGGCAAGGGCCTGGCTCAGTCGGTGGGCAGTGATGGGATGGGCCCGGCTAGATGGGATCTCCGGGCCTGCTGATGCGGTAGGGCCAGGAGGAATGGCTGAAGATGTGGAAGGTTCGGGGGCCATATCAGCAGCAATGGAAGTAGGCTCAGCAGGGACCTCTACCACAACTGGCTCTTCAGACTGGCCAGTTGGGGCAGAAGTAGGGGCTTTGTAGTTCTTGTACTTGGGTTTG
>NW_017701254.1:0-1985 GCF_001879085.1 Nicotiana attenuata | reverse complement strand
AGTCACTCAAAAGAAAAATAGAAAAGGAAAAACTAAAGGAAATACCTAGATTTGAAACTGGAAAGAAAACCTAGCCATCTTCTTGGAATCATCTGGACCAAAACGTCCTCAATCGTGTGTTTCCATGAAGAAACACAAGATTAAGGACTATTATAGTCCAATAATCAACGACTCCGAACTTTTAGGAACTAGGGTTTTTGGGTCAAACTTCGATCTGAAATTCGAGGAGGTCCAGGGATATTCGAGAAAAATTGATTAGGGGTTTAGGAAGAGGAGAGAGACGAAGGGTAGGGGGTCTGAGGGGGGGTGGTAACGTTCGGACATTTAAATATTAATCAAGGTGGGCTTCAGGACCGTCCGATCAAGCAACCTCGACGGTCCTGATTAAATCCCACCAAAACGACGTCGTTTAGGTGGGAAAGGGGTTTGGACCGGGTAGGATTTTGGGTTTGGGCTGGATTGAGACCGGGTTTGGGGGTTTGGCTTGGGTTTTGATGTGGGCTGCTATTAAAATGGCCCAAAACTTGGGTATTTTATTAAGCCTATTATTTTCCTTTAATTTTCTCTTCTTTTTTTTCATTCATTTTTGTAAAAAATACAAAATTAATTAAAAGACCTGATTTAACTCTAAACTTAAACTAATTAAATTTCAAAAAATAACTAAATCCTAATTTAAGAGAAAATTAAGCAAAAATCAAAATTAAAAGTAAAAAATGTAAAAAATGGACTATTTTTGGTTATGATCTTCCATTTTCTTGTAATGTTAATTAACTAGCAAACCTAAAAATATTAAAAAAGAGGCCCAAATGCAAATGTTCTATTTTTTTGTATTTTTTATGAATTATATCAAGTAAAATGCACACAAAATGCAAATAAACACAAAATCATGCAATTAGATTCTAAAAATCAAATAATAAAGAAAAATCCTAATTCTAAGAAATTTTGTAGGAGTAATTTAAGCGTGGCAAAAATCACGTGCTCACAGCTGCCCCTCTTTGCTCGAAGACACGAAGGGTTTTCGGGCAAAGATAAATGAGGACCATGAAGGATTTTTGCCTTCTCAGCACTCCATGAGAAGCATTTTGAAAACCGTCTGACCGAACCCTGCTTCAAAGGTTGCCTACATATCCTTGGCTATAAAGGAATCAGGTCAGTGTAGTTCTGGAAGGTTTGGTAGCTGGGACTACCAGGAGCTGTGATTTCACTGATGTTGCTGTTGCTACTGCTTGCTGACCTCCTTATTACACTAAAAGGAAAATCAAAGCTAAGCTAGTTATGCCTATCAACTATGAGTTACAAGATTCCTGTCCATAATTCTCTTGACACTTGATCTTGAGTCTGTTGTGAACTTCGATCTGAATCTTGATGCTCACAAGTTGTAGATGTTTATTTCTTCATACAGCACTGGGTCAAAACAGGATCAGCGGAGCTTGTGACTTCAATCAGATTTTGGGCGATCCGCACCCTTGCTCGCTTCACTTTTGAGTTCATTTCTTTTTGTTCTCTTCTTCTTTTCTTGACTCTGGATTGAGACTCATTCCATTGGTCATCTCGCACCCTGTGTTTTGAGATCGACCTGCGTAAGATACCAAAACAAACGAATGAAATTTTTCTGCCCCAGTTTTCACTAGGAAAATTTCGTGAGTTAGTTATGACACATATCTAAGCGATCAAATCAGGATTGTGTAGGGAGATCCTCGGTTTTTGGCCGGAATTTTGAAAGAAAAAGCTCCTCGGTTTTTTGGCCGCGATTAGGAAAGAAAAAGCTCCTCGATTTTTTGGCCGGGAGATCCTCAGTTTTTTGCCGGGATTTGGAAAGAAAAGGCTCCTCGGTTTTTTGGCCGGGAGATCATCGGTTTTTGGCCGGGATTTGGAAAGAAAAAGCTCCTCGGTTTTTGGCCGGGAGATCCTCGGTTTTTTTGGCCAGGAGAGCCTTGGTTTTTTTGGCCGGGATTTGGAAAGAAAAAGCTCCTCGGTTTTTTTGG
>NW_017701252.1:0-1986 GCF_001879085.1 Nicotiana attenuata | reverse complement strand
ATAGATCTTCAATTTGGTGGGTTGATCACCCCGTAATTCCAAGCGCCTGATTGCCGAAACTTCAACTGTGTTCCCTTGCTCTCCAGGTGGGTGCCTGATTACCAAAACCTTAGTTGTACTCCCTTGCTCTCCAGGTGGGCGCCTGATTGCCAAAACTTGAACTGTATTCCCTTGCTCTCCAGGTGCCTGATTGCCGAAACTTGAACTGTATTCCCTTGCTCTCCAGGTGGGCGCCTGATTGCCAAAACTTGAACTATATTCCCTTGCTCTCCAGGTGGGCGCCTGATTGCCAAAACTTGAACTGTATTCCCTTGCTCTCCAGGTGGGCGCCTGATTGCCGAAACTGATACTATGTTCCCTTGCTCTCCAGGTGGGCGTCTGATTGCCAAAACTTGAACTGTGTTCCCTTGCTCTCCAGGTGGGCGCCTGATTGCCAAAACTTCAACTGTGTTCCCTTGCTTTCCAGGTGGGCGCCTGATTACCAAAACCTTAGCTGTACTCCCTTGCTCTCCAGGTGGGCGCCTGATTACCAAAACTTTAACTGTATTCCCTTGCTCTCTAGGTGGGCGCCTGATTGCCAAAACTTTAACTGCTTCTCCTTGTTCTCCAGGTGGGTGCCTAATTACAACATTTGAACTGTTTCTCCTATTCTTGAAACTCGTGTTGTTCTCCCTTGCTCTCCAGGTGGGTGCCTGATTTCAACAAAATAGAGAAAACAAAGAGAATTTTCTGCCCCAATTTGGTAGCTGTATGGTGCTTGCTTTTCCTTACGGAGGGTTTCTTCGAAACAAACGAAATTTTCTGCCCCTGTTTCAAATCAAAGAAAAATCTTGTCAGTTTAAAATATGGTGGTTGGTTTGTGGCCTTGACTTTGAGGGCGATTGTTCCTTCACTTCCCATGATAACTTTGATTTCCACTCGAAGACCTTGCTTGTTTATTGACTAGCCACTTTCTCTGTCACCCTTATTGCGGAAAATACCTCTGATCCGTTCAAACCCAATACCATTCATCTGTTGCATTGTGTTCTTGCATTGACATGTACTGAACCTTTGTGTTTCTCATGAATCCCAAAGCACGTTAATTGCCATCCACTCAGTGCGCACGCTGTTCTTTCCTGACTTAAAACACCGGCCTTGGCCTTGAGGTCTATTGCTCCTTCACTTGATTTCTGCTTGGAAGACCTTTCTTGTCACTGGTTAACCACTTTCTTTGTTAATCTTATCACAGAAAATACCTTTGATCCGTTCACCCTAACCCTCCATCTGTTGCATTCTTCATGAATTGATATATACCAGACCTTTGTATTTCACATGAACTCCAAAGCATGTTGATCGTTACCAACTCAGTGTGCACGTTATTCTTTCCTGACTTATGCCACTTTGATGTGCTAGCCAGATCCCGTTTTGTGCAATTGGAAAGCTGGTGGCAAATTTTGAAGTCATTTCTCACTTGTTCTGACCAAACAGACTCAAGAAGAGGAAGTAAACAAGACAAAAGGAATAGAGTAAAGGACAATGGAAAGAGATGATTCCTAACAAGAAAAACTACAAAGAAGAAACTTATCAGATATGGATACCAACTCTAATGACCGTGACATGCACCTTTGGATTAAGTCGCCTAATCTGTCAAGTAAGTCTGTTGTTCAACTCTTGTTATACCCCTAAACTGTTAAACTGGGCTTCAATGCTCCGATTATCCAATTTGATTCACAATCCTTATTCGACTTGTAGTGCCCGAAGGGTTTTCACCATCAAGCCTCTCTCATTTTGTTCTTTTTCTCAACTCACCATCGCCTTATGGTGCCTGTGAAGGTTTTCACCGATAAGACTCTCTCATTTTTATTTTCCTTTTGCAGAACGGAGTGTTGCCCCTGATGTGAATCATACCTCTAACTCGCCTGACTTGGCACTACTCAAAGATTGATCGGAAGGTCTTTCTTTGGACCGTAATGTGGGCTTTTGGATGGGGTTAGAAAGAAAGGATAA
>NW_017701251.1:0-1986 GCF_001879085.1 Nicotiana attenuata | reverse complement strand
TGGCGTTAGGGTTAGGATTAGTCGTGGGAGAGTGAGTTGGTGTATAGTGGTGGGGTGGGTGGTGCGTTTGGTAGTGGTGGGTGGAGGTTGTTTGATGTGTGGGTGCTGGTGCTTGGTATGTAGGTGGAGGTTGTTTTGATATGTAAGCGCGGACCTTGATCCACCATTACTGCCCCCTAACGTCTTTCTTCTTTGATATGCCGCCTGATTGTAATGCCTTGTTTGTGGCCTATAATGCCTCAAAGTTTGATACCATCCCGCTTTGATGCCTTCTTCTATTCTTTCCCCAACTTTGATGATATCAGAGAATTTATGGTTTTCAATAACCATCAATCTTTCATAGTATTGCGGATCCTGTGCTTTGATGAAGAATTTGTTCATCTGTTCCTCGTCCAAAGATGGCCTGACTTTGGCTGCTTCTGACCTCCAACGAGTAGCATACTCGCGGAAAGTCTCGGAGGGCTTCTTCTTGAGGTTCTGAATATAGAAAATATCTGGTGCATTTTCTGTGTTGAACCTGAATCGATCAATGAAATCTGATGCCATACTCACCCAATTGGACCATTTCTTAGGATCCTGGCTGATGTACCAGGACAAAGCGTCTCCCGTAAGACTCCTCATAAAGAGTTCCATCCGGATCTTTTCATCCTTTTCGACCCCAACAAGCTTGTCACCATAGGTCCTCAGATGAACCCTGGGATCTACTGTACCGTCAAACATTTCGAACTTGGGAGGTTTGTACCCCTCTGGCAGCTCTACATCTGGCTGTATGCATAGGTCTTCGTAGTTCAAACCTTCTATTCCTTTGCCACCTTCGACTCCATGAACCCGACTTGTCAATTTCTTGAGTTCTTCGGCCATGTTCTTGATGAGCAGGTCCTTCTCAACGTATTCTGGTGTATAGGAAGTTGGTTGAGTAGAGTGAGGTACGGTTTCGACATATATAGTGTTGTTTTGGTGAGTGCCAGGGACTTGGGTGTAGTGATGGTCATTGGTCGAGTTTTGAGGATCGGAAATGGGTTGTCGTGTGTTCTGGGGAGTGTGATAAGTGGCGGTTGGTGGGTACTGAATTGGTTGATGGTGGTGTTGTGACGGAGTTGGTACCGGTAAGGGATTGAGGTTTCGAGGTGGGGTTGCATATTGATGTGGTGCGGGAGGGTTTTGTGGATGTTGGTTTGGTGTGTTTTGTGGAGGTGCTGGGTTCTTTGTGTTTTGTTGGTTAATGTCGGGGACATTCAGGGTGAGGGATAGGTTTGCCAAGTTGCGGACCTGCTCAAGCTCTCCCTGTAGCTCCAGTATCTTTTGTTCCAACCTCAAAACTAAATCATTTGGTGCCGGAGTACTCCGACCATCTAAAGTTTCTGCATTTTCCACATTCTCTTTTCGAATACCACTTAAATCGTCCATTTTAGCTTTCCCTTTGCTCTTTGTATTACTTGGAGGAGGAGGAGGTGGAGGGCCTCTAGATCTGGTATGACACGCTGATGATGCCAGTATGATCGAACCAACCTTAGGGGATGGGAATAAAGAATAAAGAAAAACAAAAGGTAAGCAAGTCAGTAAGGGTTCTAAAATGTTTGCAGTATTTAAGCACATATTGCAGGAATGTAAATTCGCGTCCTAATTTGGGAACCTCGTTGTGCCTGGGGTAGGCCTAGCGACAAACAAATTTGGAGAAATTTAGTGTCAATAATTGCCTCATTTCATTAATGTAAAAGTAAATACCCCAAAATGACACTAAATAAGATAATGTTGCTAATGGCACTTGGCCTTATTACATTTAAAGTGGAAAGCAAGTAAATCTAATCTACTTGGTCCCAGAAGGAACCTCTCCAGACCGGATGCTGCTGTCGATCAACTCTCCCAGTTCGCGTAGGTTTAGTAGTAGGAATGCCCTTGCCAAATGCCCTCCTTCATTTCCTTCAGCGTTCTGACAGTCGGTGACCCTCTTCCTTATCTTCCCTTCTAATTCCATTAAACTGTACT
>NW_017701250.1:0-1987 GCF_001879085.1 Nicotiana attenuata | reverse complement strand
CATTAAGAAGCGACCAACTTTGGTCTCTAATCCAAATATTATATTTTAAAATCTGGAAACTAGAGACCAGGGTTGGTCGCTTTTTTATTCAATAATTTATTTATTTTATTAAACTAGCGACCAACTTTGGTCCCTAAATACATGAATTTAATTTATTTTTTGTACTTTAGCGACCAACTTTGGTCGCTATATAACCAGAAATTTTATTTTTTTTACGAAATAGCGACCAAGTTTGGTCGCTTCTTCTAGAAATCTGGGTAAGTAGCAACCAACGTTGGTCGCTATTCTCCAGAAATTTATTTTTTTTGAACGTGAAAAGCGACCAAATAGAGACCAATGTTGGTCGCTTTTCTGTGTATTATTTTGGCAGAAACTGCCTGTTTTGGCAGCTACACCACCTGCCAGTCATACCAAAACCCTAACAAGCAACAACAACAACAATTCAAACAACAATTCCACTAAGAATACCAAACAATAACCCAACAACAACAACAAACAACACAAAAACAACATTAAAAGCTACATTAAAACCAAGAAAGTGTAAATTTCAATAGAACTACCAAACTAAGTTAACTCTTATTACAACCCAATGGAAAACAAATTGTATTTGTCTAGTTCAAATTGTCTAAAATTCATTGATTGTTTGGTACATCATTATCATCACCCTCTGATGAAGTTTCATCATCATCACGGTATTGAGAAGGGTCTATTTGTCGATGATGGGAAGAATGATCACGGGGAGGACGGGAGGAACAGCCACTTGGAGGACGGGACGAACGAGCACGGGGACGGGCAGCCTCTGGCGATGATGGCCGAGACCGGGGAATCGAAAAAGATCCAGCTAGGAGATTTTTGATCTGCTCTTGCATGCCCTGGCACTGAGCGACCACGCCAATGTACTGAGCATCTCTAAGCTTTTCTCTTTCCTTGGACGCTTCTAGCTCGAATGTGAGCTTTGTCACAGTCTCCCGCGTAGCGGAGAGGCTCTCCCCATCAAGTTGCTTGGCTTGCGAGGAAGTCCCTATTCTTTGCATTCCACACCTATAGCGATGGAATGTCTTAGTA
The DNA here is from genome assembly GCF_001879085.1 of Nicotiana attenuata. Lineage (NCBI taxonomy): Eukaryota > Viridiplantae > Streptophyta > Magnoliopsida > Solanales > Solanaceae > Nicotiana > Nicotiana attenuata. The sequence continues at coordinate 922 of NW_017701250.1, read as the reverse complement.
GGAAGGCCGTATACCTTCCCCCATTTTGGACCGCTTGCAGCCCGCGTCCATAGTCTTTCAACATCCTCGGCCGAAAGTTTGAATGGCGCGCCCGACTCATTAGGTGGCTGGCTGCGTATGAATTCCTCAGCTTCAACTCTGAAGCGATCCTATAAGAAAAAGTAAATTGAATTAGTATTTCAAAATTTATATAAAAGTAAATGAAAATACTTAATGAAAAGTGAAAACTTACATGTACAGTCGAGGCTCGTCCCTCGACCCACCTTTCTTCATCCGTCTCTTTCTTCTTCTTCACAATATGAGTCTCCTTGAATAGCTCATCTTGGTTCATCTGACGGCCCAACTTCTTTTCCTGAAAACTCATAAATTTTAATTAATAAATAGAATAGATATACTTTGAAAATTAAAATAAATTAAGCAATTACGTACCATTCTTCTTTTTATTGTCCCCAGGCTGACCGCACCTCCAGTGTGCAAGGATCCTCCCCTTCTTAGATGCGCGAGCTTTCTTTCCCTTTTCGCTCTTCTGTAAGAACTCTGCAGTAAGCCATTGCCTTTGCAAATCATCCCAAAACTCTTGAAGCAACCAGCCAGGCTTCTGGTTCAGCTGTCTAGCTATGGAGAAAGAATGCGACAACCGCTTGCGAGCTTTGAGATTAAAATTTGCAGCCACGTCCGCGTTATACTAGTGTTCCCATACACACTTGCTCTGTATTTCAAAACTTAAATATTATATGAAAATATCATAAATATAAATAATTATACTGCTTAAAAAGAACATTTTATACCTTAAATTCATTGAAAAATTGCCTCCTTCAGTGAGAATGGGAATTCACGCCAAGACGCATAAGGGGCATCATAAAGCTTTCTGGTTGCTTTGGTGATTATCCTCGTAGTAATATTACTCGGGAGGAACCTGCAA
>NW_017701249.1:0-1987 GCF_001879085.1 Nicotiana attenuata | reverse complement strand
TAGAAGACTTAGGCTTGAATCCAGTGTAATTTGATGGTTTTGGTCTTGTTTGTGGTGTTTTGATAATTGGAGCAAGTTTGAATGATGTTTTAGGATGGGTTGGCCCTTTTGGTTGAGGTCCCGGGGGCCTCGGGGTGATTTCGGATGGTCAATCGGACCAAGTTTGGCATTTGAAAGTTGCAGGTTTTCCAGCCATTTTGTTGCAGAGATAATGTTCATTGCGATCGCGGGGGTGATGTCGCGATCGCATAGGGTTACTGGGTGAAGCTCTGCATTCGCATGAAGAGGTCCGCGATCGCATAGGAGGATCTGGGGACCCAGCTACTTTGTTCTTCGCGATCACATCTAGTGGAACGCGTTCGCATAGGTTTGGGCAGCAAAGCTTCGCGATCGCATAGGCATGGCTGCGATCGCATAGTGTTAAATGTAAAGGTGAAAATTTTGTGCATCGCGATCGCAAGCCCGGGGCTTTGATCGCATATAAGGAAATCTGGGCTGACAGAATGGTTTTAATAACATTTCCTCCGCGAGTCTAAGGTATTTTTCCACCATTTTTGAACATCCTTGGGAGCTTTTGTACGGGATTTGAAGAGGGATTCGACTAGGATTGATTGGAGATGGGTTCTATGACCTAATTACATGATTAATGGTAGAATCAACATAGAAATTTATGGAAATTCATCAAAAATGGAGAAAAGCTAGGGCTTTGTTTTTGGTATTTTAAAGTGGGTTTTGATTGGGCATTTGGGCTCGGATTTGGGAGTTCTTGGTATGTATTGACTCGTGGCGAGATAAGGAATCCGATGATGTTAAATTTTCTGATTTTCGAGAAGTGGGCCCGGGGCTCGGGTTTTGCAAATTTCATGAATTTCGATATTTTTCGAGTTTTTTCGATTGGGTTATGTTCCCTTAGCCTATTGTAACGTATTCGTCGTGGTTTTGATCAGATTCGACGCGCGAGGAGGTCGATTTGTGAGGCAAGGGCATAGCGAGCTAGGATTTTGGCCAGCTTGAGGTGAGTAATGATAGTAAATAATATCCTGAGGGTTTGAAACCCCGGATTTGGACAACGTAGTGCTTTATTGAGGTAAAACACGCTCTTAATGGCGAGCGCGGGGTTGTTACTACTGGGGATCGTGACTTGGTCCGTCCCGTTTGATATTTTACCGCGTATTTGACTGAGTTGTTTTGTTTATCATCACGATTTGGGCTAGTTGCCATGTTTGGGGCCTCGTGCCGACTTGTTGAACCCTTAGGGGCATTATGACTGATTTTTCCTCACTTTATTTATTGAAAACCACATCCTCAGTAATGTTTCTATTTGTTTAAACAATGTGAACTGGTTTAATCAGTGTTAATCCTAAATGAGGGAAATATGTGGGCTGAGATCCCTACCTTATACTATTGGGTCCTAAAATGACTGAGAGGGGTTGAGAACCCAACAGTGAGGATACTATATATATTATGGATCGGGCTGCACGCCGCAGCAAATACTTATATGGATTGGGCTGCACGCCGCAACAATTATTTTTGTGGATCGGGCTGCGCGCCGCAGCAATATTGCGCTTGGGCTGTAGGAGCCCCTCCGGAGTTTGCACACCCCCAGTGAGCGCCGTCGACGAGATATATGGATCGGGCTGCACGCCGCAACGATATGTGGATCGGGTTGCACGCCGCAGCGGTTACTATGTGATACTATTCTGAGAGTGAGCCCGAGGGGCTGTCACTATACTGAGCGGTTGATACTGGGCCCGAGGGGCAGTTTTACTATTTACTACTTGTTAGCTGTTTTACCTGATTTACATGCCTTTAAAACTAAGATTTCATTTGATTTTCACAGATTTTACTGCTTTACGTGATTTACTGCCTGATATAGAACTGCCTTGTGCTGTTATGTGTTTTCTATCTCGGTTATATTTATATTATTACTCACTAGGTCGAGTACTCACATTACTCCCTGCACCATGCGTGCAGATTCAGGCATAGC
>NW_017701247.1:0-1988 GCF_001879085.1 Nicotiana attenuata | reverse complement strand
GTACCTATTAGCTTTAGAAGTTATTTTACGTAGTCGTAAAGTTTAGATAGATTATTTTGGATATATGTGCATAAATTTCAGATTTTTATGTTATTCATATATGCCATTTTTATGTTGAAAATTCATGAAGGATCAAGAACCTTTATAAATACTTTTGAATGTTTATTTCATTCTTATGTCATGCCTTACATTTAAGGATACCAGTATGAGTATATATAAAAGATTTAGACTTGAAAAGTCACAAGAAGAAGTTTTAGAAAGAAAAGATTTTTGGGAGTATCCTTTATTCTGAGAAGGGGTCATCGTCCAGGCCGAGGGTCCTGACCAAGGCGTTGACTTCCTAAAACTACTTGTGCCAAAGTAGGGAGCACACGAGCCGAGGGTCTCGTTGCTGAGAAATTACTTAGCCATGCTAAGGTATGATACATGAGCGCTGAGAACCATGAAGCGAGTGGCACCTCGTGGATTGGGCCTATTCGATCAGGTTGGGATCGAACCCATGCCGATCACACGGTGACTGAGATAGAATTAAGTCAGAATAGTTGGAACTCCTAAGGTATAAAGTAAAGTATTTTTTTTTATAAGAAAGAAAAAAGAAAAGAATTTCTTTTAGAATATTCATAAACTGCTATTATGCGATTATCTAGAATTATTCTTATAAGCTTTATGTTTTACATGCATTTAGAACCTTTGCTCATAATGTATATGTTATTAAAGTTCCGCCCCTGTTGTTGAGACTCACTGAGTACAATGGATGGTACTGACGTTCTCTTTTGGGAACCTACGTTGGTCTGCGGTACAACATAGGAACCGGATTTGCAGGCGAGCAGGCTACGAGTTAGGACTTCCTTCCCTTCCAGTGCTATTGGTGAGCTCCGCTTTTGTTCGTGGAGTATTCCTTAGAGTCGGGTTTTATTTATCTATTTCTTTGTTTACTTAGAGAACTGGCCAGGAAATCTCATGTCCTGAGCAGTGCGTCAGTTTATCAGTAGAGGCTTCATAGTCATAGTCATTGGGTTGAGATTCAGATGTTATTTTATAATAACTTAGCAGTAATTCAGTAGTTACTACGTATAAAGTTTTGGAGTTGATATATTTAAATATTCGAATTAATCGAAAGTATTTGGTTAGAGTATTGCTTTTTTGCATATAAAGTTTGGAGTTATAATAGGTTTGATAAGTAGAGATGGTTCGCTCGGTCATGTTTAGTGATCAAGTGCCGGTCTCGGCTTGTTCAGAAAATGGGTCGTGACAAACTTGGTATCAGAGCCTCAGGTTTTTGGAGTCCTAGGGGTCTATGAAGCCGTGTTAGTAGAGTCTTGTTTATGGGTATAAAGCGCGCCATACTTATAAACAGGAGGCTACAAGCATTTAGGAAAAGTCTCATTTTTTTCATGCTTTAGATCGTGCAGTAGAGCCTACCCCTAAGAAACTATCTAATGTATTCGTTTCTTTAAAACTCGCAGAAATGGCTCGTACCCGCAACTCTGACACCGACACTCAGGATGCTGCTCAAGAAACTATTGCTACTATTGTGGCTCAAGGCAGAACTAAAAAGGCTTCAACTCAGAAAAGGAAGGGTAAATCTACAAATGGGGTTCAAGTACCCCGGGTTGAACATGAAGAAGGGGTGGAGCATGATGATCCAGTACCTCAGGATCCGGTACCACTCCCAACAGCAGCTCCGGCTCAGGCAACTATATCTCCCGAGGTGGGTCAGATGTTTAATGCTGTCAACAGTGCTATGGAGATGTTTAAAGCCTTTATGGCCAACCAGAACGAGAGAAGAGATGAGATTCCACCCCCCTCAAGTCCTGATACATCTTCGCGACACCTGGATGTATAGAGTACCGCGAACTGTGAGCCTCCTAGAGAATCAAGTCATGCAAACCATATACATTAGGCACACATAGCCTGCCTTGCATCCTCAATGCACCGTCATCTCCAATGGTGACCTTCTTGGCATCACCGTGCTGAACCGTGTCCCT
>NW_017701246.1:0-1989 GCF_001879085.1 Nicotiana attenuata | reverse complement strand
TTGTGCCGGTGTTTTATCCAGTTGATCAACGACTGAGTACTCTTTTGCTTGTATCTTCCTCCAGAGATCATCGGGCCCAGTTTCAATAGGCCGTCCAGAGGCTTTCTTACTTGATTCAGCTAAATGCTCCAGAGTATAAATCATGCCTGTTCTGGTCATACCCTGTGCTGCAATTGCTTCTCCAGACCTAATTTTCCCCTTCCTTCTCGCCTCGGCTGTGTAGTCCCACGGTATGGCTTTTGTGTGGAACGGTGCTATAGCTGTAATAGCTACTGGAATAGGCACCCTTGCCTTGGAAGGTAATATAGCAACTTCAAAGGGCTTAGGCGCCTTTGGGGACCCAAACTCGACCTCGATTGGTCTCTGCGTCTTTGCAGAAGGAGGTGCCTCAAACTCAAGTGGTATGGACATGTTTACTTCAGCGTCTTCAGAAGGCTGAATCTGGACTACAATCGGATTAAGTGTGACCGTTGGTTTCTTTGGCTCGTCATCTTCAGCGATTAATCCGATCGATCCTTTGGGGTCCCAATCATCTTCTACCTCGATCATGTGCACACCTCCACCCTTATGATCAGGCAGGGGATTGTTGCAAATATTGGGAGCGGGCTCTTTTGCCACGATGATCTTGTTGTCAATTAAGGCTTGGATTTTATCCTTCAGAGATCGACATTCATCAATGGTATGCCCCTTCATGATGGAATGGTATGCACAGGTTTTGTTCGGGTTGACCCATTGGGAAGGATTTTCTGGAGTTATGGCAGGGATTGGGGTGACGTAACCAGCAGCTTTGAGCCTTTCATACAGCTGGTCAATTGGTTCGGCGATGGCGGTGTATTGCTTGGGAGGTCTACGGTCAAAGTTAGGTCGCTGTCTAGGAAAGTTTTGGCGGGTGGGAGGTGATTGATAGTGAGAGGGTTGACTATTATAGGCTTGGTAGACAGGTGCGGGTTGGGAATATCTTGATGAGGTAGGTTGATATGTGGGAGGTGGAGATGATTGGTAAATAGGTGGTGGAGCTTGGTAGGAAGGCGGGGGTGTTTGGTAATTAGGGGTAGGTAAATATGTGAGAGGAGATACTGGGTAGGTTTGGTATTTTATTGGGGATTTTGTTCTCTGTGCAACCATCACGGCACTTACATCCTTTTTCTTGGACGCGCCACCAGACTGTAGAGCCTTGTTGGTAGCCTGCAATGCCTCAAAATTAGTTACCATACCACTTTTAATGCCTTCCTCAATCCTTTCCCCTAGTTTGATGATGTCGGAGAATTTCTGGCTTTCAATTAGCATCAACCTCTCATAATATTGTGGGTCCTGAGCTCGGACGAAAAACCTGTTCATCTGTTCTTCTTCTAAGGCCGTCCTGACCTTAGCAGCCTCTGATCTCCAACAAGTAACATACTCGCGGAATGTCTCCGTAGGTTTCTTCTTCAAATTTTGGATGTAGAATACATCTGGTGCATTCTCCGTATTGAATCTGAACCTATCCATGAAATCGGACGCCATTCCTACCCAGCTTGTCCACTTCTTGGGGTCTTGGCTAATGTACCAAGATAGAGCATCATCTTTCAAACTTCTCATAAAGAGCTTCATGCGAATCTTTTCATCTCTTCCGACTCCGACCAGCTTATCGCAGTATGTCCTCAAATGGACCCTGGGATCTCCTGTGCCATCAAATATTTCGAACTTGGGAGGTTTGTACCCCTCGGGAAGTTCGACATCTGGCTGAATGCAAAGGTCCTCATAATTCAGCCCTTCGATACCTTTGTTTCCTTCAACACCCTGGACTCGGCTAGTCAGTTTCTTGAGCTCAGCGGCCAGGTTCTTGATGAGGGAGTCTTTGTCATCAGACTCCAGTGTGTTTGAAATGGGTTGAGTGTATTGTGGCATGGTTTCCACATAGATGGGGGTGTGGTGAGGATGATCATTTGGTGGTTCAGGAATGAGGAGCGGGGCGCTGTGACATGTGTTGCAATTTTGATGGGTAACGGG
>NW_017701245.1:0-1989 GCF_001879085.1 Nicotiana attenuata | reverse complement strand
TCAATGGGTACAGCCTTTAAAAATCTTCTCCCTGAAGTGCTGAAAGGCCGTAACTGCAAAACCGGCCGTTTGTTAAATTGGAAACTTGAACGAAAATAGTGTTATTTGTTTTTTGTTTAGGTCAAATGAGTTATTAAATCACCTTAATAAATGTGCAGGATGAGCACGACTCAAAATGAACCCTTCTCAATCATGCATAAAATCCCTTTGGAGTTGCGTCTATGGTGGAACGATTTGGGCAAAGAAGGGCAAGATACGGTCAAGAAACATTTGAAAGGGCTTACCGGTTTGCTTGATATTGCGTCTCGGGGAGATATTATTAGAGCACTGGTTACATGTTGGGACCCAGCACATAATGTGTTCCATTTTTTGGATTTTGAGCTTACCCCGACGTTGGAGGAAATAGCTGGTTACATTGGAAAGGACGAGGTCCCGTTGAGGCACAAATACTTGGTTGCTCCCAGAGTTGTAGCTGTACAAGTTTTTAGACTCCTTGAAAATAGTCAGGGCCGTCCATAACCCAGACCTGGCAAATGGCTTTTGTACTCTAAGCTTCATATATCATCGCTACGGTCATATCGGGGGGTTTAACAACCCAGAAAGTAAGATATGTAGCAAAGGAAACCGCCAGAAGTGGGAGGAGCATCGATGTTTCGCTTTTATGGTGGCTTTCTTGGGGCTTTTAATATTTCCAAGGAAGGATGGGAACATTGATATAAAAATAGCTGGGGTTGTCAGTACATTAATCACTCAAGCCAAAAGTACACTTGCACCTATGATATTGGCCGACATCTTCCGTGCTCTTACAGCTTGTAAAGCCGGGGAAGCTTTCTTCGAGGGGTGCAACTTACTATTACAAATGTGGATGATTGAGCATCTATGTCATCGCCCTCAGTTCTTGAGCTACGGGTCTCCAGAAAAAACATGCATAGAAGAATTTTACACAAGGACTAAAGGAGCCAAATTTTCGGAAGGAGTCACGGGATGGACAACATATTTTCGGTCCCTCACGGCTAGCCAGATAGAGTGGACGCTGGGATGGTTACCCGTTGATGAAGTCGTATATATGCCGGCAGCCCGACCACATTTTCTTCTGATGGGGCTTAGAAGCATTCAGCCTTACGCACCGTATCGAGTGTTGAGGCAACTGGGGAGATGCCAGATCATACCCAAGGATGATGATCTTAGTTTGCAAGTGGTTGAGATTGGCCCCGATGGCCAGTTTCCTGAAGCAGTGGTCCGCCAAGTCTGGAGCGAATGTCAATATTTGGCGGCAAACACTTGTGTCCGGGATCGAGCCAAAGGAGAGGTGTCACCTGATTATCAGGCTTGGTATAAAAGGGACGTTGCATTCGGAAGACCAGCCAAAAAGACCTCACATCTAGGAATTTGTTGATTCATCACAAGAACAGTGGGATTGGTTAGCTAAAGAAAACGAGTACAGGGCCCGCATAGGAGCGTTGGAAAAACAGGTCCAAGACCTCCGATTTGAAAATAGCTTGCAAGCCGCGGCTGACGAAGGGGAGAGAAAACAATTGGCCAAGGAGAATGAAGTTTTACGAGCCCAAATACAAAAGATGAAGCTAGAGGCCGACAACCCTGTCAGAAGTGCCAAAGATACAAAGCTTATAGCAAATCTAAGGCAAAAGGTGAATGATTACAGTTTTGACCTCGACAAAGCAGAAAAGGAATTAGTTGGGGTCCGGAGACAATTGGCCAAAAATGCAGAAGAACGGGCTCGCATGGTTAAGCAGTTAAAAGAAGAATACGACAATAAGGTCGCAAGATTAAAGGAAAAGGCCACTGTCGCAGAAAACCGAATGATTAAACAGGCAAAGGACTTCAAAGTCGAGAGAGAACACTGTTATAGGGCATTAGCACAGCTAGAAATGGATTTGCAGCAACTTCGAGACAAAGCCAGGCTTTGAACAGACTTGGAGGCTAGGGCCCAGCAGATAGGGCGGTTGCTTCAAGAGAAAGGAAGAATCC
>NW_017701244.1:0-1989 GCF_001879085.1 Nicotiana attenuata | reverse complement strand
GCGTATCCCCACCGTATGGGGGAGTACGGCCTCGACCCACTCACGTATCCAAGACAATGGGGCCGGCGGCGACCTGTCGGCTACAAAAAACGACACGAGTTAACGCTCATGATCACAAATCATAAAGAGGGGAAGAAAAGGGAATTCAACCACTAAAGAACTTACGTGCATGGTTCCAAGCCTCTGGGAACCCAGTAGCATCCGCCACCAGATGCCTGGTCCTGATATAAAAGAAGTGCTCGAAAGGGCGAGGGTCGACCTCGTCATCCAATCTCATGACCAGGCCCCTCGACCCACGAGGGCACGCCTGAATCATGGTGCCACGGACTCTCTGGGGAGCGTAGAGACTAAGCACATGCTGCAGCGTGACCTCCCTACGGGCCAATTCCGCGTACTTGATGAACATTGCCAACAATTTGTAGAGGGAAGGAGTGAGCTGACCCGGGCACACCCCGTAATAACGGCAGAAATCCACCACCAGCATTGGGAGCGGGATCTTGAACCCCAACCTGAAAGGATAGGCGTAAAAAATGCAGTATCCCCTGCGGTCGGTGTGGACCCTCTCCTCGCTTCTAGCGAGAACGATGTCTGCATGGGTGGGAATGACCCCCTGTTCCCGTAATCGGGCCATCCCAATCTCCCCCATTAACGGGGCTTCATCCACCGGGTCCTCTCCACCGTCGACAGTGAAGTCAATCGCCAGACCTCCGGGCCGAGGAACTACCTCGTCAACCGACGGAACTTCTCCGGTCTCTATCTGTTCGGCACCTCCCATTGCCGGAGGTGGCCCTACAACTACCGGAAAATCTATCGGAAGAGCATCGTGGGAAGAACTGCCTGCCATTGTTGATCTACTAAAGAGAAAGGGATAGAATTCGGTGGGCAAGACAAAGGTTATCACAATCAAAGGAAAGAAAGGAGAAGATGAATCAGCAGAACGAAAAAGTTTCCTCAGAATCTCTCTCAGATGAACAATGAAGATATGAGAAATGAATGCCTCAACCCACCTTTATAGGCAACATAAATGGCTTTCGCGAAACCCAATAGCCGTCATTAACTGCACGACCAACCGTAAAACGGTTCGGTCCTGCCGAAGCGTGCGTCATTATGACAAGCTCCGCGAAGCGGCTTCTCAGCCATCCGCCAACGTCCCGCCGACAGAATAATCGCAACGGCCTGCGAACGCTGAAAGAATGCGCCGTACGCCTTCAAAATTCTGGACGTGACCAAATACGTACCCGGCGCATACTCATTCTCCACTGCCATCGCCATTGTACGAAAGGCTACGGCCATCCCCAATATATGAAAGGCTACGGCCATCTCCAATATATGAAAGGCTACGGCCATCGCCATTGTATGAAAGGCTACGGCCATCCCCAATATATGAAAGGCTACGACCGTCTCTAATATATGAAAGGCTATGGCCATCCCCTTTATATGAAAGGCTACGGCCATCTCTAATGTCTAAAAGGCTCTCCAACATATGAAAGGCTACGGCCATCGCCATTATATGAAAGGCTACGGCCATCTCTAATGTATGAAAGGCTCTCCAATATATGAAATGCTACGGCCATCTCCAACGTGTAAACGGCTAAGGCCACCGCCGTCAATAAGTCGACCCCCTTATTCGAGTTTTTTCAAATCACAATCGATGATGTCCGCTCATCGAGCTCGGCCGAAACACGACCTCAATAAGCGGAGGGACTAACTGTATGGGTCAAAATCCGATCTCACGGTAATTAACGGAGTTAATCTCGTCTTGAGCTAATCCATAATTAATAAGTGGTATGGCCACTTATTCATAACAGGATTCGACTCTTGTCTGATTTAATCTACGAGGGCACGGCCCATTCATTCCCCCATGGGGACGGAACCTCAGCGTGGCCACGACCGTTTATTGCCAGCTTACGAAGCTCACATCTATAAATACTAAGAGTGGAAGCCCTAGAAAGGGGGCTGCTTCTTCACCACTATTCACAAGAGAGAGAG
>NW_017701243.1:0-1989 GCF_001879085.1 Nicotiana attenuata | reverse complement strand
ACCACGTGGCCCGGGGCATTTTGGGGATTTTTGAGTAAAACTTTGGGAAATTCATTTTTCATGCATTCAAATTGATTCGATTAGCAGTTGTTGATACATTCAAGTAATTTGTGATTAGATTCGAGCGGTTTGGTGGTGAATTCGAGGGGTAAAGCTATACTAGAGGATTGAGTTGAGTTTGGAGCATTCGAGGTAAGTGTTTGATCTAACTTTGGCTTGAAGGAATAGGATTAGAGTGTCATTATTTGCTAATTGCTAAATGATCGAGTACGGTGTATAGGCATGGTGACGAGTATCTATACACCGGTGTCTAGCATGACCGTGGGTCCTTGTATGTACTTATCCTGATATTGTTATGACTCTCCCATGTTAATTGATGAATTCTATGCAATGTGAAGAGTATGAGGACTAATTATGAATTGTAAATTCTTTGGAGCGTTGGCTCGAACGATAAAAAGTCTATTGATTAAGAAATGAAAGAAATAGGAAGTGATATGATTAATCCCTTGCCGGGATGGTTTGAGTATATTGATTATCTCCCTTGCCGGGATGTGAAAGTATTGTCGTAGCCCCCTTGCCGGGATTTAGCTGTTAATTGAGTAATTCCCTTGCCGGGACATTTCTTATTATTTGTTTATCCCCTCGCCCCGTTTGGTTGTGATTACTGTTTGGGTGAGGAAGAGTGATAATGCACGAAGGGTCATTCCGTGCCATGTTTTGATTATATTTGCACGAAGGGTCATTCCGTGCCATGTTTTGATTATAATAGCACGAAGGGTCATTCCGTGCCATGTTTTGATTATTTATGCACGAAGGGACATTCCGTGCTCTGATTTGATTAAAATTGCACGAAGGATCATTCCGTGCCATGATATGAGAGTTACGTGAGGGAAAGCACGAAGGGTGATGCCGTGCACTTTATTTGATTGCTTTTGGTGAGAATGAGAGTAAAAGCACGAAGGTTGATGCCGTGCAACTGCTGATTTTCCTGCTCTCATTAATTATTGTTATTGCCCTATTTCTTACGTAAATTGTTGACTTTATATCCGGACTGTACTCCCCCATAGTATGCTCCCCTCCCTCTTAATTGTTTAATTTCTTTGTTCTTTCCTTTTATTGCACATATATATATTGAACTGCACAGGTTGGTTTGGTATTCCTGTCTAGCCTCGTCACTACTTCGCCGGGGTTAGGCCAGGCACTTACCAACACATGGGGTCGGTTGTGCTGATGCTACACTTCTGTGCTCTTTTGCACAGATCACGGTACCGGAGCAGCTTTTGGACCACAGCAGTAGGATATTGATCGGGAGCTGACTTCAGTCCAGGGACTTACAAGGTAGCCTAGCTGGCGTTCGCGGGCCGGAGTCCCTTTCTATGTTTTCAGTTTGTTTTCATTGTACCGAGACACACATTTATGCATTTCCTATTCAGACTTGTTTGTAGCACTCTTTAGTAGTTTGTGAGATAGCGACTCCAGTCTTGGGTAGTGAAATATTAGACTTCCGCATTTTGGATTTTCAGTTATTTATGTTTTAAAAGACTTCCGCATTTATTTAAAGACTCGTTATTTTATTATTGTTGTGTTGTTATCCGAAATGCTTAAATTTTTGGCTTGCCTAGCTCCAACAGTAGGCGCCATCACGACTCCCGATGGTGGGAAATCCGGATCGTGATAAGTTGGTATCAGAGCTCTAGGTTACATAGGTCTCGCTACTCACGGACAAACTTGGTAGAGTCTGAGGGATCGGTACGGAGACGTCTGTATTTATCCCCCAGAGGCTACGGAGTTAGGAAAAGTTTCACTTTTGTTCTTTCTTGTCGTGCGATTCTATTTCTCAAATACTGATTGTCTTTCTACTATGTTCTTTCGCAGATGGCGAGAACACGTGCTTCCTCTTCTACCGCGCAGCAGCCCGAGCCCCCAATAGCAGCTCCTACGAGGGGCTGAGGCCGAGGCCGTGCCAGAGGCCGAGGCCGGGGCAGAGCT
>NW_017701242.1:0-1989 GCF_001879085.1 Nicotiana attenuata | reverse complement strand
TAAAAGGTTTCGATTTATTCCTCTACTATATAAGAAGTGTCTTTATTTTATTTTCTGTTATACTTTGAGGCCAACATGTTCTCGCTGTCACGATCGTCTTGTATTTGCCATTGACTATAATGAACTCCAACATGAATTTGGTGAATTCAAAATAATTTGAAAGAAAAGTCCAAATTTACCTCTTAATACCTATTGTTCGTGTTCTTATTATTACTCAGGTTGCAACTTATTTATGTTGAATAATAAAGGCGAGATAATTTGCTAATGATGAGAGCATTGATAACCTTAAAAGTAGAAAGGAAGATAAAATTACAATATCTCGTCTAACTATTTTTTCACTCTTCTCCCTTTTGAATAATAGCCCCACGTTTTAATTTTTTAATCAGCATTTTACTGATAAAGCTCTGTAATGTGAAAAATTAAGGGGTCGTTTGATAGGAAGTATGTAACAACCCGACCGGTCCTTCTGAGATTTAGCATTCTGTTCAGTGGTTCGAGGTCTTGAGTGGCTTCATATTGTGTATTATGACTTGCATGTATGATCAGGTTCGATTTTCGGATGTTTCGCGATTGATTTGGATGAGTGATTCTTATTATAGAAGCTTAAGCTGGAAATGTTGACCGAGGTTTGACTTCTGTAAAAATGACCCGGAATGGAATTTGTATGGCTTTGATGGGTTCGAATAGTGATTTGGGACTTGGCCGAATGCCCGAAATTGAAATCGGAGGTTCCTAGGGTGTTTTGACTTGTTTTTGCCGAAGGTTGGCAATTTGAAAGTTTAGAAATTCATTAGGTTTGACTATGGTTTGGCTTTATGGCTATCGGGTTCGAAATTTGATTTCGAGACTTCGAATAGGCCCGTTATGCTATTTGATACTTGTCTTCAAAGTTTGGCATCATTTCGCGTTGATTTGATTGGGATCAGACACATGGTTGTGTTTTTAGAAGTTCTTGAGTTTCAATGTTAATTTCATGTGTTTTGGAGGTCCGATTCGTGGTTTCAGGAGTTATTTTGGTGGTTTGATTACGCGAGCGAGTCTGTATTATATTTTTAGACTTATGTTAATGTTTGGTGTGGAGCTCTGAGGGCTCGGGTGAGTTTCAGACGCGTTTCAGGGTGTTAGAAAGTGTTTCAGATTGCTGGTTTCTGGTTAGGTGCAGCAGGTCTCGCAAATGCGAGATATGGTTCTCATTTTTGGACCTCGCTTTTGCAAGGGGCATCACTTTTGTGAGGTCTGGGATATTTGTTGTTTTCGCATTTGCATAATGGCTGGGCAGTGGCTAGTTCGCATTTGCGAGCTTTCTGTCTCTTTTGCTAAGGGCCATACTTCATATTTGTGAAGATTTTGCTTTTGCGACATCTGGGTGGGATTTATAGTGTTTGCTTCTGCGAACAATGGGTCGCTTCTGCGTTGGTCGCATCTGCGAACACTCGGTCACAAATGCGACTTCTGCAACTGAACATAAGGGATTTTGATCTCATTTTTTATATTTTGGAACTCTAGACTCGGTTGGAGGCGATTTGGAGAGGGAATTTTCACTTACAATCATTGGGTGCGTAGTTTTAATTAATTTTCAACTATATTTCATGATTATATGTGAGATTTAACATCAAATTTGTGAGAATCAAAGTGAAATTTTGGAAAATTTTGTCTATGTTTTGAAAAATAAAAATTTGGGATTTGAGAGTTGAAATGGACTCGGATTCTGAAACAAAACACATATATGGACTCGAGGGATTATGGATAGTCAAGACCTACCCTTGGACCCGGGTATTGACCTCGTGTGCCCGAGGCTAATTTTTGTTGACTTTTGAGGAATTGTATAAAGATCATAGCTTTACTTATTGAAAGTAGGTTCTCTTGCATTATTTGATGTTATTAATCGATTTTGGTTAGGTTTGAGCTGAATGGTGGTGAATTATAAGGAAAAGCTATTTTTGAATGTTGATTTGGCCTAGTTGAGGTAATATCTTGCCTAATTTTGTG
>NW_017701241.1:0-1989 GCF_001879085.1 Nicotiana attenuata | reverse complement strand
TCCAGTGTAGATTAGGCTTGAATTGGCGAAGTTTAGATTTTGGCGAATTCCGGTTGATGGGTGAGAATTTGATCCGAGGGTCGGAATGGAATTCCGAGAGTTGCTGCAGCTTCGTTAGGTGATGTTGGATATGTGTGCAAATTTTCAGGTCATTCGGACGTCGTTTGGTCGGGTTTTTGATCGAAAGTGCATTTCGGAAATTTCTGAAGAACTTAGGCTTGAATCCGATGTGATTTAATGGTTTTAGCGTTGTTTGATGTGTTTTGATGATTGGAGCAAGTTTGAATAATGTTTTGAGATGTGTTGGTGCTTTTGGTTGAGGTCCCGAGGGCCTCGGGGTGATTTCGGGTGGCAATCGGAAGGAAATTGAAGATGGAAATTGCAGGTTCTTGGCTGCAGCGGGTATTTTCGCATCTGCGGAAAGGCAACCGCAGATGCGGTCTGCGGTTGCGCGGAAGCGGAGAAGGCTTCGCAGGTGCGAAAGAGGGTGAGATTGAGCAGTTCCGCAGAAGCGGAAGTCGTTTCGCTTAAGCGAGTCCGCAGAAGCGGACGTGAGGTCGCAGAAGCGGTATGACCTGGGGGTGAAGTTTCGCAGAAGCGAGAAATTTTGTCGCAGAAGCGACCCTTGTGATTTAATGAAATTCCGCTTAAGCGGACAAAAACCGCAGAAGCGGTCACGCGAAAGCGGGCGCGGGGACCGCAGAAGCGGAAACCCCTGAAGGCCAGTAGGAGTTTATATTCATTTTTGCTCTGCGAGGGTTATGTTATTTCCACCATTTTTGAGCGAGCTTTGAGAGCTTTGAGGCGATTTTGAAGAGGGATTCAAGGAGGAATGATTAGAGGTAAGTTCCTTGGCCTAAATTCACGAGATTATGTTAGATTTAACGTGAAAATTGGTTGAAATTCATCAAAAGGGGTAAAGCTAGGGCTTGAGTTTTTGATATTTCAAATTGGGATTTGATAGGTCATTTGAGCTCGGATTTGGGAGTTCTTGGTATGTATGGACTCGTGGCGAGACGAGTAATATGGTAATGTTAGTTTTGTAATTTTTCGGGAAGTGGACCCGGAGCTCGGGTTTTGCTAGTTTCGAGATTGTTGCTATTTTTCGACTGTTTTCGATTGGGTATTGTCCCATTGGCATATTGTGATGTATTCGCTCTGATTTTGGTTAGATTCGACGCGCGTGGAGGCCGATTTGAGGGGCAAAGGCATCGCGGGCTAGAGATCTCGCCGGTTCGAGGTAAGTAATGATTGTAAATGATATCCTGAGGGTTTGAAACCCCAAATTTGCACCCATAGTGCTATATTGAGGTGACTTGCACGCCAGATAGAGACCGTGGGGTAGAGCACCGTTGGGGATTGTGACTTGGTCCGTCCCGGTTGTTGATTTTACCGCGTATTTCGCTATGACTTGTTGTTTTTCACTAGGACTTGGGCTTATTGCCATATTTGGGGCTTATTGCCGACTGTTTGAACTCCCTATGAGCTATCATCACTGTTTTCCTCACTATTTGAAATATTATTTGAACTCAGTCCATTGTCATTACACTGTTTCATGAACTCAGCTATATTTTTACTCAACCTAGAGTTTTAACTGATATTTGAACTACTGTTTGAGCTGAGCATTATTGTTTCTTTACTGATGCCCGAGGGGCTTATGATTATTTTTGGACTGATTGAGGTCCGAGGGCCATATGTGAGGATATGCTGAGTGATGTGCGGAGGCTTTCAGGCCTCGAGTGTATTGTGAGGAGGCTTTCAGGCCTCATGTTGATATGTACAGGCTTTCAGGCCTTATGATGATATAGCGCTTGGGCTGTAGGAGCCCCTCCGGAGTCTGCACCCCCACAGTGAGCGCGGTTACCCATTTAGAATTGGACAGTGGTAACAATGACACTGTCATTCGTGTTTGGTCAGGTAACAATGGCTGACCAGTCAGGTAACAATGGCTGACCAGTGGTAACAATGGCACTGAAACACGCGTTGGGT
>NW_017701240.1:0-1990 GCF_001879085.1 Nicotiana attenuata | reverse complement strand
CCTTGCTTTATTTATTATATTTGTAAAACATAAACATACTAAAAATTATTTTCACACAAATTTAAAAGGATATTCCTTAGTTTCGGAAGACGAAAGTTGAATTCAGGGATAAGAATATACTTCGAAGCATATTAACCAGTATCATAATTTTTGCATGTATGACGTTATTGTCAAAACTTCTATATACCATCTGTGTGCTATTACATAAGCTACTCAGCGTATTTAAGTTTTTTAGTAGCATGACAGGCATATTTTCCTTCAAAATTAACCAATATACAATGGAAGATCAATTTTAACTTATTCTATTATATATACGGTGACACTAACATACGTAAGAAATAAGAAACTTGACAACAGACATGTATGGTAGAAGGCCATTTGGTATTAAATTATTTAAGTATTATTCTTGGTTATAATTATTGGTATCATTTTCTGCTGAGTCAAAAACTGAAAAACATTTTGTTTTTACAATAAAATTCTGCAATCAACCTTTTATTTAATTGATCAACATATTTATTTCTGCTAGCTAAGATATCTTTTTAATTCTATCATGCGATTTGTACAAATTGCATTTTAATCTAATGATAGAAATATTTCTCTTATTAAATGCACTATTATTACCATTGAGATTGATAACCAAGTGTTTAGAATCATCCTTTATTGGATGGTCTTCTTCGTTTCCGACACGAAGCAAGAAGACACTGAATACTGGGTCTCTTCTTACTTTATATTTCATGTCAGTTGAATTTTCTTTTTGTTTGAGGTCAGAAGTATAACTTTGGCAAGCTAGCTTTTACAGTCTCTGCTTTTGTCGATTTTGGAACTACTGGCAGTACTTCACAGAAATCACATCCTAAACCATTAATTCTTCACCAAACGATTCACTAATATCCAATATATCTCTAGAACTCCGATCAATTATTTCGATCATGTGACACTTAGCCATAAGTGCTTCATGCCATATTATCAATTTTGCTTTCTTTATAAATTTAGCATCATTGCTCTGCTTTGATATATTTGTGATGGTTATTTAAGTTGTTTGAAGAGGTATATCAAATCTAAAGTGGGTGGTCTCACAATAAAATCGTTGTTGGTATACCACTTGCTAATATTGCTAACAATGTCATACATCGTGATATGATATTTGCAAATAATGCATGATATAGAAATATTATTTCGATTCCACCAGAGGCAGCTACAAAGAATAATCCCGTTATACCAGTGTCGGCTCTTTATATATAGTCTCGAAAACTTGTTCTTGCGTAGGATTTAGCTTTGATTGTGCTTCCTCAGACACTTGTATAGCATTTTGTTTCTTGATAATATACTAACATTTTACTTTGTGTTCTAATGCTCTTTTTATGGGATAAATTTATGCACCCTAAGAATATTTTTTTTAACTTGAATAAGAATTTTACTCATATGATGAATTTATAAAAAAATAATTGAATTGAATTCTCTTGCTAAATAATTAGTTAAAAGATTTAATTATTTGATTTTAATATAAAAAATAATTTATTCTATGTTAATTTAGATTTTAATATTAGTTCATCTCTTGTTTCAATATTTAATCTTAATTATAATTTTATCCACCATAAATTTTATTTTCAAAGAGTAAAAGATTGCTATGATATTTCACTTTTAGATCTTTATGTTTGTAGAATCATTAGTGGTATTGACTCTTACGAACCATTTTTTTTCTCTTTCTCACTCATTTATATTCTTAAATATTTTCGTAGTTGTTGTTTAATTATTGGATATTTTTAATATTATACAAAAAAATTGATTAAACAAATATTATTTGAGTAGAAAAATAGTTCAAATATAACATAAAAATATATTATCGTGGGAGTATTTTTTTTTTTCTTCTCAATTTCAACTCTTTATGCATTCCAATTTAAGTTTTATTTTTATTTTTTCTTCTTATTGGATATTATGTAGTGGTTATGTATTGCCAATACAGAAGATTCTTACGAAATTGATTTTATTA
>NW_017701239.1:0-1990 GCF_001879085.1 Nicotiana attenuata | reverse complement strand
TTTTAGTGTAGTCCGATAAAATGAAGTAACAATAAAATGAAGAAATATTTAACAATGATAATTATTATCTCACACGTTTAAATTATTACAAAACAACGTCAAAAAATTCAAAAAATCTATATCAAATCAAATTAAATAAGATTCAAACTTAAATCATCTCAAACTAAACGGTCAAGTCTTCTATCTCCCAGTCTGCTTCATCGTTAAGATCAGGCAAGCTACTGTGTGCTTGTACTGTTGCATCATCTTGCTGTATAGAGTAAATAACACTAATAAGCAATGTATTTTTTCGGAAAAAAATATAATAATAATAATTTGTTATACTTTACCTCAATTCCTTCCGCTAGCCCACTATTTCCACCACCTCTACCACCACCTCTACCACGGCCTCTACCACCACCTCTACCACCACTTCTACCACCGCCTCTGCCAACACCTCTGCCAACACCTCTGCCAACACCTCTACCACCACCTCTACCCCTCCTATTACCTCTAACTCCACTTCCACCAGCCGTTTGTGAACTTCTAAAGTATGAATCAATTCGCCCTCTATATCTATTCAACCTTGGACGTCCACGAGAAGCTACGTATCTAGGATCTCTTATATTTCTTCCCTCACCCTCACCCTCACCCTCACTTTCACCCCCACCCTCACCCACACCCTCACCCACACCATCATGTGTATCTTCAAATTCCCAATCTGGAATTATCATTTGATCATCATCCCAATTCAAAAGGTCATGCTCCAATCTGTTCAAATGATACTTAATATATCGCCTCATCACTTCAGTGTCCAATGCTATATCACAAACCCGTTCAAAATGCTTTAATAGTTCCCTGTACATCATGTATTCAGAAGTCATACGTGGGTAACCTCCAAGAAAGAAACGTTTCAAGTGCGGACGAACAATATCTTTTCTCCACCTTCTCAATATATACCTCTCATTAACGTTATTAATCCTCTTATGAGACAACACCTTAAGTATATGGCAGCATAGAATACCTCTTGTTTCAAACCACTTGCAGCTGCAACTTAGATATTCGCCAATAGGGGTATATTCAACCGCGAATACAAATGGATCTCTAGTGTTAATACTCCTGAACGAATAATCTGAGATAATGTAATTCTCCACCCCTGCTGTTGCTTGATGGTCTTCAGGGGAGCTGATTTCACAGTGGTACAGTTTCCTTAACTGTACTTGAAAAAATTCAAACACTTCACGAGTATAACATGTTTGAAATTTTTCCTCCCATGCAAATTCAGATAAACATTTTGGTTCAAAGCACCTTGACCTATATTCAGCTTCCAATTCTTTCTCGAACTTAGCTCTTATGGCTAACTCATATTGCTGAACAAATAGCTTCAAAGTGCTTTGCCGGTTGATGAATCCATCAAAGAAAGCATGCATTCCTTCACTTCTTTGTGTGGACAACATCCCAGCCCAAAAGTGGTTATTTAGGTATACCGGAACCCATTTCTCCTTCTCCAAATAAAGCTTATAAAACCAATCCCTTTCCTCTAAGTTATATTTTTCAATAAAATCAGTCCATCGTCTCTCAAACTCAGCAACGTTAATGCTATCAAGGACTAAAGCCTTAAATTCTACCTTTGCAATCTTACCATCAAGAACTCCGCTTAACTTCGTAGGCAACTTTGCGAATATGTGCCATATACAATATCTATGTATTGTATTTGGCATCATAGCACTGATGGCAGCCTTTATACTATCACATTGGTCAGTCATGATAGCTAATGGATGAACATTGTTTAGAGCCCCAAGCCATGTAGATAGCACCATTTTGTAACTTGTTATATCCTCACTAGACATAAGAGCACATCCCAAAAGTATGGACTGCCTATGCTGATTGACACCAACAAATGAAGCAAATGACATATTGTATCGATTCACAAGGTATGTGGTATCAAGGCATATTACATCATGGAACTCCTCATATGCAACCTTAGAGTGTGAATGAACCCATACGACAT
>NW_017701238.1:0-1990 GCF_001879085.1 Nicotiana attenuata | reverse complement strand
GTGAGCAAGACATAAAACAAGGATTCCTCAAGTCTTATCTTCGTGTGAGCAAAAGAGAAAGAACAAAAAATAAAGGACAAAACAAGCAGTCAGACGGATATCAAGACAGGGCAAGAGAATGGGGGGGGGGGGGGGAGATAGTATTCACAATTCTTTTAAGGCCAAGTAACACAATGTACATAGAAATGGGAACCAACTGCACAGAGAAGAAAGAACAATATTGCTAACAAGAAGAAATAAGAAAACAAAAAAGGAAACATCTAATCCAATGAATGACACTTTTCTTGTCAGGAAGTTAGTTAAAAAGTGTGTGAACCTTATCTACCACAAATAATTATATCCACATAAAAGGAAGCTCCCTTGATGAGTGCAGTGTAATAGCATTGTTAGTCTGACACTCAACCTTGGTTTTTAGCACCAGTACATGCATAAATACATTGTCAGCCAATTGAAACTTCTATTTTTGTTTTCTGATTAGTCAAATAAATTTCAACAATATCAAACTAACTCAGTGTCACAAATATATAGATAGAGAAATATATAGTGCAAAAATACCATACAACAAGTATAAGCAAGTATTTCCTCCATAACAAAGTTTAAAAGCAAGTCCCTTTTTTCGACATAAAAGCAAGTTTACACTTTGGGGCGGGAGGGGGGGAGGGGGGGTTGGTTCTTGAAGAAAACCTGCAGCTCTTCCTGCAAAAAGATGGACAGTCAACAATGAAAATAATCCCGGAGCAGAAAAGTACCATTTTCACGAAGAGAGAAATCCCCAACTCCTTGAAACACCTTGCTGTAGAGTTGCTGCTCCATGACATGATGGGCCTAGGATATGGTTTTACAGTAGGGACAACATCCTTATTGCATATAAAGGAGATGAAAATTGTCCTGTGATCGACTATTACAGTGCCTCCTCCAGTAAACCTCTTTACTACTGGAATCTTGTCTTGCAAAACAGAACCGATTTCAAAAAGTTCAGCTGGTTTTCTATGACAATAGTTAATGTTGTTATACAATTAACTCAATTAGAGACATACAACAAAACATGTCCTATCATTACGGCCATGGCATACATCAAGTACTCGTAACTTCTTGCATCAATTGTAAGCTGATAGATCAGAACTTGCACAACAGCAGTGCAGTTGATACTGATAGCTTAGCTCCAAAGAATATACAGCCTAAACAATATCAAAAAGTGGAAAAACTGGCCTCGTTATCAGTGTCTTTATGACACACATATGTTAAATTGCTTTAGGTTCGTATTTTTCGAATTCCCTTCCTGGCTCCACCATTTCCCACAAGCACTATATTGTTTAAAAATGGTGAAAGATTAATTAGTGAAGCAGAGGGAAAGTGCAAATCCAATCGTCAAAACAAGTTGTATAGTGAACCCACCAATAAAAACAATCAAGAAACAATTCTAGCAAAAGTACTACTCTGGAAAAAAAGAGTCATACCATCAAAAAGGGTGAAAATTGATAACTCACCCTGAAATACCCATGACAATTGTGGGTTCATTGGTTCCATCATTTACAATGCACCAGTTTTGAGGTGAAGTCCTGAGCAACCGTTCCTCCAAATGCAATTGCTGCAGAATTGGCACTCCTTTAAATTTAACAACATTCATCAATGGCAGCCGCCCCACATTTCCTGAACTCATCGCAACTAAAACAATCTATACGCTAACAGCTGAATTGGGTCTTTGACTCTTTTCCCAATTTCACCAGAAAGCCTACAATTGTGTACTTTCTTGACAATTTCAAGGATCAATGTTATCCACGAGTGTCACCACAGACCCACTCAAGGAATTCATAAATCTCCCTCTTCTTCTCTTTTAAAAAGCTAAGCCTCCTCTCTCTATCTCGCACTTGTTCTTCGCCTGAAAACACGTGTCCAAAACTATTATTTCACCTAAAATGACCAGTAATTGATTTCGAGTTATAAGGTGGGGAAGCAATAGCTGAGGTAGATATGATCAACGGGCAGAGGG
>NW_017701237.1:0-1990 GCF_001879085.1 Nicotiana attenuata | reverse complement strand
AAAGCATCGGCCACTACATTGGCCTTCCCCGGGTGATACAGAATGGTAATATCATAATCTTTGAGTAACTCTAGCCACCTTCGCTGCCTCAAATTAAGGTCCTTTTGCTTGAATAAATGCTGAAGACTGCGATGATCAGTGAATACCTCACAAGATATGCCATACAAGTAGTGCCTCCATATCTTCAAAGCATGAACTATAGCAGCCAACTCCAAATCATGTACAGGGTAGTTCTTCTCGTGGGGCTTCAACTGGCGAGAAGCATAAGCAATAACTCTACCCTCCTTCATCAATACACATCCGATCCCAACTCTCGAGGCATCACAATATACAGTGTAAGAACCTGAAACTGATGGCAAAACCAACACTGGAGCCGTGGTCAAAGCTGCCTTGAGCTTCTGAAAGCTCTCCTCGCACTCGTCCGACCATACAAATGGAGCTCCCTTCTGCGTCAACTTGGTCAAGGGCGATGCAATAGAGGAAAATCCCTGAACAAACCGGCGATAATAACCTGCCAAACCAAGGAAACTACAAATCTCTGTGGCTGAAGTTGGTCTGGGCCAACTCTGAACCGCCTCTATCTTCTTCGGGTCGACCCGAATACCCTCGCTGGACACCACATGCCCCAAGAAAGCCACTGAACTAAGCCAAAATTCACACTTGGAGAACTTTGCATAAAGCTTCTCCTCCCTCAATCTCTGCAATACCACACGCAAATGCTACGCGTGCTCCTCCTGACTATTCGAGTACACCAGAATATCATCAATAAAAACAATGACGAATGAATCCAGATAAGGCCGAAATACACTGTTCATCAAGTGCATGAACGCTGCCGGGGCATTGGTTAGCCCAAAAGACATAACAAGAAACTCATAGTGCCCATATCTAGTCCTGAAAGCAGTCTTCATAATATCCGAATCCCTGATCTTTAACTGGTGATAGCCCGACCGGAGGTCAATCTTGGAGAACACCCTCGCTCCCTGAAGTTGGTCAAATAAATCATCAATACGAGGCATGGGGTACTTGTTCTTCACCGTTACTTTGTTCAATTGCCTGTAGTCAATGCACATCCTCATGGTGCCATCTTTCTTCTTCACAAATAGAACCGGTGCACCCCCACGGTGACACACTCGGCCGAATGAACCTCTTATCCAGGTCAATACCAAAATCAATGTCCCTGTCCGACGGCATGCCCGACAGGTCTGCAGGAAATACATCTGAAAACTCCCTCACAACCGGGACAGAATCAATGCTGGGAGTCTCGGCTCCAAAATCCCTCACGAACGCAAAATAGGAAAGGCAACCCTTCCCAATCATACGCTGGGCCTTTAAGAATGAGATCACCCTACTAGGAACATAGTCAGTCATACCACGCCACTCGATCCTCGGTACACCCGGTATAGCCAGAGTGACTGTCTTAGCATGATAGTCTAAAATAGCATGACACAGAGATAACCAGTCCATGCCCAAAATAACATCAAAATATACCATGCTCAATAGCAACAAATCAACTCGGGTCTCCAAACCCCCAATAGTAACCAAACATGACCGGTATACATGGTCCACAACAACAGTATTGCCCACCGGGGTAGATACATGGACAAGTAAAGCAAGACACCCTCGGGTCGTACCCAGATGATGAGCAAAATATGAGGACACATAGGAATAGGTGGAACCGGGATCAAATAAAACTGAGGCATCCCTGTGGCAGACTGAAATAATACCTGTAATAACAGCATCCGAAGCAATAGCATCTGTCCTGCCCTGAAGAGCATAAAAGCGAGCCTGACCACCGCCCGATCGACCGCCACCTCTGGGGCGACCCCTGGCTGCCTGACCCTCACCCCTAGCTGGCGGGGCGGGTGCTGAAGAAACTGGACCAGAAGATGAGGGCTGACCCCTCTGCTGAGATGAGCTAGTAGCACGACGAGGACACTCCCTCCGCATATGCCCAAACTCTCCACACTCATAGCAACTCCCAGGTGCTGGG
>NW_017701236.1:0-1990 GCF_001879085.1 Nicotiana attenuata | reverse complement strand
CTCGTGCCATTGCTTGTATTTTCCTTCACATAGCCTTGCCTTAGCTATTGAAAGCCTTTTCCATCATCTTGCCTTCCCGCTTTGCCTTAGCTTAGCCCGCACATAGCTGCCACAACCCAAAAGTGCTATGCCTCCGACTTTGGCGCGCATGCCGTGCCATGCCGCCCTTACATTGCCCATGCTGCCTCATCAAGCCTTTGCCAAGCGCGCCTTGCCTGTCCCAAGGCCTTGGCCAATACTTGCCCACAACAGCCCTCAATGCCAATGTCATGTCCGTCGCCCGCAGGATCGTTTATCCGCACCTAGGCCATTGACAAGGCCATCACGCCCAAATCCTTGCCACAGCCGTGCCACGCCCGATGACAAAGAGTTAGGGTCTAACAAACCACCCGGACTCTTTGAAATCGACGTCCTCGTCGAGCCAACTCAATTAATCAACCCCAAGGGGTTGTTGACAAACAACGCCCCGTGTGCTCCATTCACATCTGCTACAATGGCATTTGCTTCCGCCACTTGTTCCTGTTTTTCCGCAGCTAGCATTGCATTCATCCTAACCTGCACCAGACAGTCCTTCTTCAAGTGCGGTCCACCACAAGTAAAGTAGCCTTTGAATTTGACGCTCCTTTCCTTGCCATTGTGAATTTCCTGTCTCACAGTCTTGACAAGTCCCTCATTTTCAGCAGCTTGGCCCTTCCCGTTTTCTTCCATTCCTTTGCTTTGTCTTTCCGGTCTGACTTTTAATGCGAAGTTTCAGCAGGTTCATCACCTATGTTTAGGTCCGCCAACGCATCTTCCGCTGCAATGGCAGTAGAGAGGCTTTGAACATTCTGCCTTCTCAACTCCAATTGCGCCCAGCCCTTCAATCCACTCATGAAGTAATGCAGCTTGTCTTCCGCTGCCATATTACTTACATTCAACATCAAGGATGAAAATTCCTTGACATACTCCCTCACCGTGCCACTTTGCTTCAAGCGACGCAGTCCATCTCGTGCCATCCACGACGAGTTTGTTGGAAGGAATTGGGATTTGAATTCCTTCTTCAGCATCTCCCAAGTCTCAATCTTGGGCAGTCAAGCACTTTCTCCATCCGCACGTGTATGCCACCACACCTTTGCATCATCAGCCAAGTACATTGGTGTGATCACCACTTTTTCATCATCCGGCACACGAGCAGCTTGGAAATACTGCTCCATATCCCACAAGAAATTTTCCAATTCTTTGGCACTTCTAGCACCACTATAAGCCTTTGGCTCCGGAATCCTCAACTTAGTGCGTTCATCACTTCTAGGGGCAGAATTTTGCAATGCCCTTCGAAGTTCAGCCACCTCCTCACGTAGTTCTTCTTTCACTTGGCGTACCAAGGCCATTTCTGCCAGCGTTGTCTCATGCCTCGCTGCATAGTCTGCCTCCAAATGTGCCATTCTTGCAAGAACAGAAGAATCGCCACCAATTTCAAGAGCCTGCCCAACCAGTTCTTCCAACTGTTCAACTCTTTGACGCAGTTCGGCATGTATGGCACCAGACATGTTCTCAAATAGCACCACGAAATCTGTCACCGGTCGTCTTGCCACTGCCACGAACCTGCTCCGCTCTGATACCAGTTGTCACGAGGGCATTTTTAATCAGTCCAAAGTCACACCCGCGCGGCAGTCAAGTTCCGCACTTGACTCAGCCTTCCTTAACACTTAGCCAATTTTCAGCAAGTTTGACTTAAACGAAATTTAGGCAACAATCAGAAATTTAAGAACACAAAGCAACTACGGGAAAATTCCCAACCTTTGCATTAATTTAGAAAATATACAAAGGAGCCTCACTTGCTATGAGCACAGTCCGCTCACAGCCCACTTTTGGCAAAGAACACAAGTCGTTCTTGGCCAACACTAAGACCTGCCCAAGCCTAGCCTTAGTCCCCTTTGAAACACTTTGAAACCCTCACGTTTCACTCTTGTTTCCCACTTATAATTTCCCACGAAATTACCCACCCTCTTCT
>NW_017701235.1:0-1990 GCF_001879085.1 Nicotiana attenuata | reverse complement strand
GGTTTATTTCAGAGAATTGAGCTTCCCGAGTGGAAGAGGGAGCGGATCACTATGGACTTCGTTACTGGCCTTCCGATGACTCGGAAGAAGTTTGATGCTGTTTGGGTTATTGTTAATAGACAGACCAAGTCAGCGCATTTCATTCCTGTTGCCACCACCTATTCATCAGAGAGATTAGCTGAGATATACATCCGAGAGATTGTTCTCCTTCATGGTGTGCCGACGTCTATTATTTCGGATCGGGTTACGCAGTTTACCTCGCGCCTTTGGAGAGCAGTTCAGTAGGAGTTATAGCCCGTTTGGCCAAGCTGCAAAAATCAGCTTTTTTTGAGAAGTACTTTTTTTCAAAAGTGCTTTTCTCAAAATTACTTTTGGTGAGAATCAGTTTGTGTTTGGTTAATTAGTTTGAAAATCACTTCTGAGCAGCAATTAGTGTTTGGCCAAGCTTTAAAAAACTGCTTTTTAGTGTATTTTTCTCAAAAGTGTTTCTCAAAAAAGTGCTTTCGGAGAGAAGCTACTTTTTTCTGCTTCTCCAAAACTGCTTCTGCTTCTCCTCAAAAGCACTTTTTTTTCTTCCAAAAGCTTGGCCAAACACCTCAATTTTTGACCAAAAGTGCTTTTGGCAAAAAAAAAAAGCACTTTTGGCCAAAAAGAAGCTTGGCCAAACAGGCTATTAGGCACCCAGGTCCAGTTGAGTATAGCATTCCATCCTCGGACAGATGGTCAGTCCGAGAGGACTATTCAGATATTGGAGGATATGCTCCGAGCCTGTGTTATTGATTTTGGAGGCTCTTGGGACCAGTTTCTACCGTTAGCAGAGTTCGCCTACATCAACAGCTACCAATCCAGCATTCAGATGGCTCCTTATGAGGCGTTGTATGGTAGGCGATGTCGGTCTCTAGTCGGATGGTTTGAGCCGGGAGAGGCTCGGTTGTTGGGTACAGATTTAGTCCAGGAGGCCTTGGATAAGGTCAAGATCATTCAGGACAGACTTCGTTCGGCTCAGTCGCGGCAAAAGAGTTATGCAGATCGCAAGGTTTGAGACGTAGATTTCATGGTTGGAGAGCGAGTGTTGCTCCGTGTATCGCCTATGAAGGGCGTGATGAGATTTGGGAAGAAGGGCAAGCTCAGCCCTAGGTACATTGGTCCATTTGAGATACTTGATCGAGTGGGAGAGGTGGCTTATAGACTTGCCTTGCCACCTAGCTTGTCAGTCGTGCATCCAGTGTTTCACGTGTCTATGCTTCGGAGGTATCACGACGATCCTACCCATGTGTTAGATTTCAGCACTGTCCAGTTGGACAAGGATCTGTCATACGAGGAGGAGCCGGTAGCTATTCTAGACCGGCAGGTTCGACAATTGAGGTCGAAGAGTTTTCCTTCAGTGCGTGTTCAGTGGAGAGGTCAGCCTCCTGAGGCGTCGACCTGGGAGTCCGAGTCTGATATGCGGACCCGTTACCCTTATCTATTTCCTGACTCAGGTACTTCTTTATTTTGTCCGTTCGAGGACGAACGGTTGTTTTAGAGGTGGAGGATGTGACGACCCAGAGGGTCATCACCGTATTTCTCCCTTTCTCCGCACTTCTGAGGCCTTGGAAACCTCACTTTTGGTTGCCTCAATTTGCGTGCGCAGTCCGGGCGCGAAACCGGAAAATTTTTATGTTAAAATATATGAATTCTGTGAAAAAATTTGAGAAATTATGATATTAATATTGATATAGTTGACTTTGGTCAACATTTTGAGTAAACGGACCCGGACCCGTGATGTGACAGTCCCGGGAGGTCCGTAGAAAAATATGGGACTCGAGCATGTGCCCGGAGTCAAAATCCTAGGTCCAGAACCCCGGTAAAAGAATTAATCTGTTAAATTATTTTCTGAAATTATTAAGGAAAAATAAAAATGAAAATGAATTAGAAAATATAGGTATCGGGCTCGTATTTTGGTTCCGACGCCCGGTACAGGTCATAAATATTGGTTAAGCGCTTCCTG
>NW_017701234.1:0-1991 GCF_001879085.1 Nicotiana attenuata | reverse complement strand
ATCTTGAATGCCTCACACATTGCTTTCATCAAGTTGATGTTGAGATTGGAACCATTATCAGTGATGATTGATTCCGAAATTCTGAATCGGCAAACAATACCGTCACGGACGAAATCTGCCACAACTTTCCTAGTCACTGCTTTGTATGACGCTGCCTCAACCCATTTAGTAAAATAATCGATTGCCACCAGGATAAATTTATGCCCATTTGATGCGGCAGGCTCGATAGGTCCAATGACATCCATCCCCAGGCGGCAAATGGCCACGGTGAGCTTGTTACAGTAAGCTTGTTTGGAGGCACCTTTATCATGTCTGCATGTACCTGACAGCGATGGCACTTACGAACGTACTGGATACAGTCTATTTCCATAGTCATCCAAAAATACCCTGCTCGGAGTATCTTCTTTTCTAAGACAAAACCATTCATGTGCGGCCCGCAGGTCCCTGCGTGCACTTCGTCCAATAGTCTGGATGCTTCTTTTGCTTCGACACACCTTAGCAAACCCAAATCGGGAGTTCTCCTGTACAGGATTCCTCCGCTGTGAAATAAGTTATTGGATAATATCCGGAGCGTGCACTTTTGAGTGGCGTTGGCAAGTTCTGGATATTCCCCTGTTGTCAAGTACTCCTTGATGTCGTGTAACCATGGTTTTCCGTCTGCTTCTTCCTCAACGTGAGCACAATAAGCTAGCTGATCATAAATCTTTACTGGGATGGGATCAATGAAATTTGTGTCTGGATGCTGGATCATGGATGATAATGTGGCTAATGCGTCAGCGAACTCGTTCTCGACTCTGGGGACGTGCTAAAACTCTGTCTTTGTGAATCTTTTCCTCAACTCCTGTATGTGATGCAGGTATGGAAGTATCTTAGAGTTTTTGGTGGCCCATTCTTCTCGAACTTGATGTATGAGCAAGTCTGAGTCCACGATCACTAGTAACTCTTGAATGTTCATGTCAATGGCCATCTTGAGTCCCAGGATGCAGGCTTCGTATTCAGCCATATTATTTGTGCAAGGGAACCTGAGCTTGGCGGATACCGAGTAGTGCTGGCCGGTTTCTGATACTAGGACTGCCCCTATGCCAACTCCTTTGAAATTTGCGGTTCTGTCGAAAAACAACCTCCAACCATCGTAGGATTCTGCAATATCTTCTCCTACAAAGGATACTTCTTCGTCAGGAAAATACGTTTTCAGTGGTTCGTATTCTCCTTCAATGGGATTCTCGGCAAGGTGATCTGCTATGGCTTGACCCTTGACTGCTTTCTGAGTCACGTAAACAATGTCGAACTCACTCAACAAGATTTGCCACTTGGCGAGCTTGCCAGTGTGCATGGGCTTCTGGAAAATATACTTCAGCGGGTCCATCCTGGATATGAGATAAGTAGTGTGAGCACAGAAATAATGCCTCAATTTGAGCTACCCAAGTCAGAGCACAACAGGTGCGCTCTAATGGAGAATACCGGGCCTCGTACGGGGTGAACTTCTTGCTGAGATAGTAGATGGCTTGCTCCTTTCTCCCCGTTTCATCATGTTGTCCCAGAATACAACCGAATGCTCCATCCAATACCGCAAGGTAAAGCAATAGAGGTCTTCCTGGCTCGAGAGGAACCAAGACTGGCGGCGTTGACAGGTATCCCTTGATTCTGTCAAAGGCTTTCTGACAATCGTCGGTCCATCTAGTAGCAGTGTCTTTCTTTAGCATTTTAAAGATGGGTTCACAAATGACTGTGGACTGAGCTATGAACCGGCTGATATAGTTGAGTCTCCCCAGGAAACTCATCACGTCTTTCTTGTTCTTTGGCGGTGGCAATTCTTGAATGGCTTTGACCTTTGATGGGTCCAATTCTATCCCTCGACGGCTCACGATGAAACCCAGTAGTTTTCCGGCAGGAACCCCGAACGCACATTTGGCGGGATTCAGTTTCAGATTATACCTTCTCAGCCTGTTGAAGAACTTTCTTAAATCTTCCATATGATCAGTGGCTTTCTT
>NW_017701233.1:0-1991 GCF_001879085.1 Nicotiana attenuata | reverse complement strand
TTTCATGTGTAACAGTGTTTGGATAGGATCGCGCATTGAGGCTACGTGGAAACATGACCTTTCGGGGTAGACTCATGTGTTCTATTTCTATGATGTGAGACGGGGTCTCAGCTTTGTGTTGTGATGGTACTGATGAGCTTGAGGTACAGCTCTTTCGTCTAGGGGTCATTTTCATGATTTGAGGGTATTCAGACCGTTTCTTTTTGGTGCGCGAATTATGTAAGTTGTGGCTTAGGCCTGTATTGATGTGTCATGTCACTAGAGAGGTGTGTTGGATTCGAGGTGATCGTTGGGGTCATTAATGAATACGAACGGATTTGATTTCAGCTTGTTGGAAGGATAAATATCGAGGTTTGGTTCAGAAATTTGCTATGGTCCTTGCCAAAGGAGAAGTAACCTTATGGATGGCTGATTTGAGAACGGTTGTGATTTATTGCGTGTTTCATTTATCATTGGCAGTATATGGAAGTGTTGGAATGAGACTTTAGTTGATAGGAGGTGTTCTACCGGTATTCGGGTGTTGTGTGCAGCTGCTGTGAATGGAAGTTATCACTACATGTGTTTGAGTTACGTGGTATATCAGATAATTGCATTTGAGGTTGCAGGCAGGGGTTATTACAGCTGGTTCGGGCTTATTCTGAATAGAGATGTGAGGTTCTGATCTTGTGTATGATTTTGGAAAGTGGAATGTGGTTCTATGGCTTATGGACTAGATTGGATGGTGAAATATCAGTTACAATGTGTTATTGGACCTATATGAGATAGGGTGACGTGGGATCACCCCCGGGTATGTGCATGGTAAGGTTATTCAACGAGTGGTTGGCTTTTAGAACAACTCTGGGTATGTTCGAGGACGAACGTGTGTTTAAGTGGGGGAGGATATAACGACCCGGCCGGTCGTTTCGAGCTTTTGCACTTTGATCGCCAGTTCTCGGGCATGACTTGCCCTGTGTTATGTATTGTGACTAATGTAGATCGTCTGTTTTGGTTTTCAGGAAAATTTTCAATGAATTTGAAAGAACAGTTTCAGTTGAAAGCTTTGAATTTGAAAGGTTTGGCCAAGAGTTGACTTATTTGTATATGAGCTCGGATCGGAGTTTTTATGATTTGGTTAGCTTCGTTAGGTGATTTGTGACTTAGGAGCGTGATCGGAATTGGTTTTGGAGGTCCGGTGGAGAATTAGGCTTGAATTGGCGAAGTTAGTATTTTGGCGAATTCCGGTTGATAGGTGAGATTTTGATCCGAGGGTCGGAATGGAATTCTGAGAGTTGCTGTAGATTGGTTATGTGATTCAGGATGTGTGTGCAAAATTTTAGGTTATTCGGACATCGTTTGGTCGGGTTTTTGATTGAAAGTGTATTTTGGAAGTTTTAGAAGAACATAGGCTTGAATTCGATGTAATTTGATAGTTTGGGTGTTGTTTGAGGTGTTTTGATGATTGGAACAAGTTTGGATGATGTTTTAGGATGTGTTGGTGCTTTTGGTTGAGGTCCCGGGGGCCTCGGGGTGATTCCGGATGGCTAACGGGGAGTTTCGAGTTGGAAAATATTGCAGAAAATGCAGCAGCAGGTGCAGGCCAGATTTGGCCTTCACGTTCGCGAAGGTAGGCCCGCGTTCGCGTAAGGGAAAGTCCTGGAGCATCGCGTTCGCGGTGAGGAGCACGCGTTCGCGTAGAAGAGAGTTGGGTCCCTGAGACTTTGTGCTTCGCGTTCACGGCATAAGGCCCGCGTTCGCGTAGTAGTAGCAGCTAAAGCATCGCGTTCGCGGGTAAGTCACCGCGTTCGCGAAGGGAAAAATTGGCCAGTGGAATTTTTGTGCATCGCGAACGCGAGAGGGCCCTCGCGTTCGCATAGAAGAAATGTCAGCTGGACAGAAGGGTTTTAATAAATATTTCATCCGCGAGCTAAGCCCTATTTTCACCATTTTTGAGCATCCTTGAGAGCTTTTAGTACGGGAATTGAAGAGGATTTCGACTGGGATTGATTGGAGGT
>NW_017701232.1:0-1991 GCF_001879085.1 Nicotiana attenuata | reverse complement strand
AGAAGGATTAGCATAGCCTCTATTTTAGTTTTAACTTTGAATTTTTCAAATCTGACCGTTCAATAGTCAGATTCACAAAACCACGACTACATACACACAGCAACATGACTCATCTTCATAATTAATTACTACATAAATTCAAACTAACAAATACAAGATACTGTAAACACGCCTAAATTAACACTTAACGCTTGGTTCCTTTCAATTATTTTAACCAACAGAAACTGTCAACTACATTAACAAAAAACGATTTGAGCAGACCAAAACACAATAACATTGTGAACATTATTAAACCAAGCTGAATTACAAAGTTGAAATTGAAACAGTACCGTAAGGCAGAAGTGAATCTGAATGCTCTAAATTTCCCAGATCTCTTAGCTCTTAGCTAAGGAGAGAAGCTTGGACAATTTCCGGTACAAAGACAGCAGCGAACAAAGCAAAATCCCCAGCAACATAAAACAGTAGCAAGAACAAAAATGAACCCGAAATTCCAAACTAACGAAATCCGAACAGAGTAAGACCAAAAACAGCAGCAACGAAATCAAACATTTTCTGATTTTTTCTTTTGATTCGGTCTGCATTATCTCATGTTTGTTTGTGAGGACTGCTGAGGGTGAATCGCGTGGTCAGGGGAGGTGAGGGATGACCGATTTCCGTGTGCAGTGAAAGGCTCTTTGGAAGGAATTTTGATCTTGGTTTTGATGTTCTTCATTTGTCAATAATGAAGAAGAAGAATGGAGAAGAAACAGGGAGAGTCCTCATTCTTTTTCTCAAATGCGGCCGATTCTTTTTTTTTGTATTAGGTCTAATCGTCTCCTCTTTTTGTTTCTAAAAATAGTCTTTTTATAGGTAGGGGTAGGGTAAAGGGTAATGGGTATTTGGGTAGTGGTATTGGAATAGGGTTTGGGCAGATTTGGGTATAAGATTTGGGCTCAACATTAATTTTGGCCCAATTTCACAAGACAAACCTTTCTTTTCCAATTCTTTCTTTTATTTTCTAATTTTTTCTTTTTCTTTTAATTAAAATCCTACAAATTAAAAATTCGAAATCATCCAAAAGTGTGAATTTAAACTAATTAGCTAATTATAAAAATTATAAAAGCTATTTAATCCTAAACTAAAAGAGAAAAAAAATCAATAAAAGGAAAAAGAGTAAAAATGAAGCATTTTTGTGATTTTAATTTTATAAACAAATAATTACTGGTTAATTCTAAAAAGCAAAAAAACGAATCCTAAATGCAATGCATGATATTTTTGGGTATTTTTTCATGATTTAAATAAAATTAAACATGCAAGAAAAATGCAACCAATTAATAAAATCTATAAAAATTCCTAAAATGGCAAATAACTATAAACAAAATCTATTTTTTGGGGATTTTATAGGAGTATTTCGTATAAGGCCAAAATCACGTGCTTACAGCTGCCCCTCTTTGCTCGGAAACATGAAGAGTTTTCGGGCAAAGATAAAGTGAGCAATATGAGGGATTTTTGCCCGTTTGAAACTCCATGAGAAGCATTTTTTGAAAGAGTTTGACCGAACCTTGCTTCAGAGGTTGCCTACATATCCTTGGCTATAAAGGAATCAGGTAAGTGTAGTTCTGGAAGGTCTGGTAGCTGGGACTACCATAAAGCTGTGATTTCACTGTTGTTGTTGCTGCTGCTACTGCTTACTGAACCCCCTTATTACACCATGCTAAAAATAGAAGAAACTAGACTAAGCTATGATCTATGAATTACAAAAGATCCTATCTATATCTTCAGACTTGCTCTTGTGGTCCTTGTTGCATTGTTGACTTGTATTATTCCGGTGGAATTCTTGTGTTGCTGCCTTGAATTGCATTCTGAAGTGTTCTCCCTTTCCCCAAGTGATGCTTTGAGTGCTAATACTTGAAATGTAGTCCTCTGTTCTCCAAGCGGGCTCTTGACTGCTGAAACTTGAAATGTATGCCTCTGTTCTCCAGGCGGGCTCCTGACTGCTGAAACTTGAAATG
>NW_017701231.1:0-1991 GCF_001879085.1 Nicotiana attenuata | reverse complement strand
ACCAGTCTCTGGTATGTAGCCCCCGCATTTTTGAGCCCGAAGGGCATTACCTTGTAGCAGTAAGTTCCTTGGTGGGTGATGAAAGTTGTCTTCTCTTGGTCCTCCTCGGCCATCATGATTTGATTGTAGCCGGAGTAGGCATCTAGGAAGCTCAGTAGTTCATGTCCTGCAGTGGCGTCGATCAGTTGGTCGATGTGGGGTAGTGGGAATGAATCTTTTGGGCATGCCTTGTTCAGATCGGTGAAATCCACACACATTCTCCACTTCCCGTTTTTCTTTTTGACCATGACAACATTGGCGACCCACTCGGGGTACTTTGATTCTCTGATGGAGCCGTTGGCCAGTAGCTCGTCTACTTCCTTACCGACCGCTTCATTGATGGCGGCGTTGAATTTTCTCCTCATCTGTCGCACGGGCGGATGTAATGGATCGGCATTCAGCTTGTGGGTGGCGATGTCTCGCTGGATTCCCGGCATATCTGAATGGGAAAAGGCAAACAAATCTGCATGGTTAGTTAAGAATTCACAATACTTACTTGGGTTGGCGAGACCTTGCCCGATATAGGCTTTCTTCGTAGGATCGGTTTTGTCCAATTGGACTGGGTCGAGTTCTTCGACCGTTGCTTTACAGGCTTCCACGACGTCGGGGTCTTTGATGACGTCCGTTGTCGGGTTGACCTTAGTTCCCGACACGGCTAATTGCTATGCCTCCGCGCTCGCCCCCTTTAGTTGTTGGGTGTGGGCGCAGTCTTGGGCTATTTTGTAGCATTCTTGTGCGGTGCGTGGCTCGCCTCGAATACTGAATACTCCCCATGGGGTAGGGAATTTGATCACTTGGTAGAGGCTTGAAGGGACCGCTCGCATGGTGTGTATCCACAGGCGTCCTATGATGACGTTGTACTCCGTTTCTTGGTTTATCACGTGGAAAGTTGTTTCCAGCGTGACTCCTCCCGCTAAGACGGGCACTGCTATTTCTCCGGATGTCCGTTCCACTGCATTGTTAAAACCGGTTAGTGTTATGCAGCGCGGTATTACCTTATCCTCGAGTCCCATTTGTATGAGGACCCTTGGGTGGATAATACAGGCGCCACATCCGTATCAGCGATACGTAAAGTGATAACTAAGGCATCATAATGAGGGAAAGACAAACCGTCGGCATCAGACTTATCGAAGGTGATACAATCTTCGAAGTCCTCATACCGTTCATGGGCGATGGTCCGCTTTAGTCTGTGTGTGGTGGCGAGCTTGACGTGATTGATCGCTGACTCGTCGCCGCCTCCGACGATCATGTTTATCGTGCGCGCTGGGGAATGTGGCTTCGGCGGCCCGTGGAGTTGTTCCCGTCCGCGTGCAAAGTTGATTTTTCCTTTGTCACTGAGTAGCTCCCTCAGGTATCCCCGGTTCAGCATCCTGACCACCTCTTGCCATAGGCCTATGCAGTCTTCGGTTTTGTGTCCTCGTTCCTGATGGAACTCACATAGGGCGTTTGATTTCCTTGTGGCGGGTTCTGATTTCATCTTCTGCGGCCAATGCACCTTGGTGCCTAGCTTCTCCAGTGCATACACTATCTCTAAAGGAGATACACAAAAGTTATGGGCAGTTAATAAAGGGGGCGTACCTCTTTCGTTTCGCAGTGGGGCGACGTGTCACTATAGTGCGTCTGTATGCCTTGGTGGCGGATGGGAGGATCTGGTGTATGGCTGGTGTCGATCTTTATTGGAGCGGGGGAGTTGTTCCCGTCGTCCTTCGTTCCGTCGATCTCTCCTTGTTTCTGAGTGTATCGTTGTTAGCCGTTGGGTTGGCCCATTAAGATCATCCTCGTCCGCTCGTACCTCGGCGCAATAGGCGTTGTGGATTTCCTCCCATGTGGTAGGGGGATATTTCATGAGGCGGCTCAACAGCTTCTTGGTTGCCCTCGAACCATCTCTGCTTAGCCCGTTCTGGAAAGCGGCGACTGCCATACCTTCCGATACGTTTGGTAGACTCATCCTT
>NW_017701230.1:0-1991 GCF_001879085.1 Nicotiana attenuata | reverse complement strand
ACCTAGGTGGCTAATTGACCGGTAGATGTTACTAAGGATAGATTGACATATTTGGGGCTTATGCTATAACCGTTGCACAATTGTACCCACTTTCACACCTCTCGGTAGAGAGAGTGATTTTGCCCAATTGACTCTCTCGAGACCAATTGGGTAGGCCAATCAGATCAAGCAACTAGGGTTCAAGTAGGGTGATTACTCTCTCGAGATTTAACGCGTTAATTGGGACTATCATTTCTCATGAGTCCATCCCAATTCCTTGTTGGGTCAATTTTGGGGTCATAAACTCTCTTTCTCAAGAAGAGTCAAACCCACAAATCTTGAATCAGTGTTTGCAACCACCAATTCTTAAAT
The DNA here is from genome assembly GCF_001879085.1 of Nicotiana attenuata. Classification (NCBI taxonomy): domain Eukaryota; kingdom Viridiplantae; phylum Streptophyta; class Magnoliopsida; order Solanales; family Solanaceae; genus Nicotiana; species Nicotiana attenuata. Next base: position 1,640 of record NW_017701230.1, on the reverse strand, counting down.
AAAAACATAAAATCAACCCAAATAACAAACACCCATAATCAATCTAACCCTAGATAGCAACACCCATCAATTACCCACACTAGGGTTGAGCCACAACCCTAGCTAATGGGTTTAGCTACTCATGCTTGAAAGAGAAAATGAAGAAATAGATGAAGGACTAAGCATATTAATTACTCTCTTAAAATGAAGAAAATGAAGAAATAGATGAAGGACTAATGGATCAAGTGTGACACAAGAGCGTCAAGGATTGACTCATTACATCAAAGAACTCTCTTAGTTACTTTAGTCGCTGTGGAACCCAAACTCATACATCCTCAACTCTCCCTAAGCAAACCTCACCTTTTAGAGTATAAGCACACAAACCGAGGTTAATGGGAGTTCGCTCGTCTCTCTCAAGGAAATGTCACAAGTCTGGCTCTAAGTACCATATGCTTGACCCTCATGTAAGTATCCACTAATGCGAGCGTCACCCAACTCAAGATCATATAAGGCTTTTGTGGAGTTAATGTGAAGGCTTTTGGGTAAGGGTAGGATATGTTTTTGTTCAAGTGGGTTCAATCTTCCCTTAAGCACTCTTTTGATTCATTTGGCACAATTCACTTGACTCTTTGAGTCATTTCACCTCTTCCAAGGGGTTAGAGAGACACATTGTCACTCTTTCTTATGCAATTCAAAACATTTCTCCTTTTTCTACTTTTTCCACACCTTTTTCACTTTTGTTTTCCTTGAATCCCTTTTTATTCTAGTTCACATTGGGCTTTTTTTTTGTCTTTTTCTTTTCTTTCTTTTTCATTGCCTTCCTTTTCTTTTGCTTTTGTACCTTTTACCCTTTTGTTTCCTTTATTGTCTCTCCCCTCAAACTTAGATTTTGCCATTACTCAAGGGAAGATGTGGGTGCCTAGAGAGGGTAGGATTTAGAACGTGTATAGGCTTGTAGCATTGGTTCTTGAAAGAATAAGGTTTAAGGCTCAAAAGGGGTTAGCTAGGGATTATCTCATTGGTAGGCTATGGAATTGTTCAACTTATCATTTGGATCAAGGAGAGCCTATAATCACTTCTCAAGTCGAATTTCACTCAAAATTTCGCCTCAACAAACATTCAGGGCAAGTTCTAGACCATTGGCTCGGGACTTGGACTCATAATTCAATTCCTCACCACACAAACCCAAGGATTTCTAAAGACGTAGAGTCGAGGGCCCACAACAACCTTAGATACGATTGAGCACACAATAGTCCCGAAAGACCACATGATGTTTGTTTGGTCAACACAAGAGTCTCAAGGTCACTACTTTCACCATCCTAAACACAACCACTTGTCTTTGACCATGGGATCAAAGGCAAATGTGTTAGGCCCAAGTGAAGCTATGCTTGAAGTACCCTTAACTAAAAACTACTAAAAACAAAAGAAAAATCAAAAACGGACTCAAACCCTTAAGAAGGTTGTCACGCCATCCATCATCGGGAAGAGCCACCCGGTTCACACAATACTCCACCCTTGGAAAGAACCGTGGCATTAAGAAAACCAAGGGCTTATTGAAAGCGCCAAAAACAAGACAAAAAGTCTGCGAGCCTATCTACTAAGCTAAAAATGAAAATGAAAAATTTGTACGAAAATAGAAAATAGAATGAATATTTACAATA
>NW_017701229.1:0-1992 GCF_001879085.1 Nicotiana attenuata | reverse complement strand
CTTCTCAATTCATAGGCAGTGAGATTTCCAATCAGTTCATCCAACTTCAAAGTAGCAATGTTCTTGGATTCCTGAATGGCAGTGATTTTGCTTTCCCAGGAGATTGGCAAAACTCTAGTTAGAATCTTCTCCACCTTGTCTTCTTCCAGGATAATCCTTCCAAGAGACTCAAGTTCATTTGTCAGTGTAGTGAACCTGGTATACATTTCTTGGATAGTTTCTCCATCCTTCATAGTAAAATTCTCATATTGAGAATACAGCAATGTTCCTCTTGACCTCTTCACCTGAGGTGTTCCTTCATGAGCCACTTGTAAAGTGTCCCAAATCTCCTTGGCAGTAGTACAGCCTTGAATCCTGTTGTACTCATCAGGACCAAGTCCCACACTAACCATTTCTTGGCTTTTGCATTTTTCTCCCATTTCCTTAGATCTTCAGCAGTACAATCTACTCTTGTCTTTGGAACATCCACTCCTTCAGCATTCTTCTTGGTTGTGGCTAAAGGACCATCAGTGATGATATCCCAAAGCTCATAGTCTTCGCCCATTATATGGTCCCTCATTCTGTTTTTCCACCAGGAGTAGTAGAGACCATTAAAGAGAGGAGGCCTGGCAGTGGATTGCCCTTCCCAGTTCCCAGGTGGTGCACTCATGTTGATCTTTTCCTAAGGTGTTAACCTCTTCAAGGATAACCCGCTCTGATACCAATTGATGTTATAAACGTCAATACCACACAAGAGGGGGGGTGATTTGTGTGGTACCTAATTTTCGCGTTAGAAGAACCTGGTTCTTCTAAGTGTTCTAACTACAGCAGTTTGCAGAATAATAAATGCTGAAATTAAAGTGAACAGAGATTTTTACGTGGAAAACACCTGGCTCAAAAGGTGAAAAAAACCACGACCTACTACTCAGTAGGATTTTCCCAAACTCCACTAAAATCACTGAGCCAAAAATTGCATTTACAAAACTCTTTGTAAACCTAAGGATTAACTCTAATCCCAGTGTAGCACACAGCCTCAACTGTTGCGACACTTTCAAGTTAACTCTAACTTGAATACTCAATATACCTATTACAATTGCTTCTATGAAAGCTGAAAGGTACAATATGAAAACCTACTACAATTGAACTAGACTTAGAATAAACACAATGATGAAACTGGTTCTTCTATCTTAGTTCTTGTAGCTTCAGACGTGCACATTTGTATCTTGCATATGTTGCTTGCAAATCAGACTTGATCTTTTTGCTCTCAAATATGCTTAACTTCTGCTTATGTGCAATCCCCTGTAAAAGAGAACAATCATTATTTTTATAGAGTTAGTAATCAGAGTTTGATAAGAATTCGAATTGTGGATCCTTTGACAATTCGAGTCCAAGAACAACTCTAACTCCTAATCCATATCCTTGATCCGGATATAACTCTCTTTTCATAAGGAGACTTCAACTCCTTATCCTGTATGCAACCTTTTCGATCAATTCAGAAGATATTGTTGCTGATCCTTGAGACTTATCTTCTTCACGCGTATGTCACATGTGCAAGCATATCAACACTGTGTCTCACATGATGGACCTGGTTCATGACTGAGTTCATTTTGTCAATCTTCAAAACTTCATCTGAACTTGGGCCAACAATGGTACAACAACATACAAATTTAAAAATAAATTTAGTACAAATTTAATACAAATTGATATATCTACAACAACATACATACTAAAAATAAATTTTATACAACTAATTATATAGTATACACTTGTTTACAACTTATTTACATTTTTCATACATTATTTTTACCCAGTTAAATACATCATACAAATTTTATAAATGTCTTTTGTATGTATTTTGTATCTAAATTGTATATATTTGGTATGTGGTGTGTTCTTCTTCCTCTCTGAAATTCCAATCAAAACTTTCTCTCTTAATACAATTTTGATATATATATATATATATATATATATATATATATATATATATATATATATATATATATATATATATAT